>NC_083613.1:29362876-29580376 GCF_963584025.1 Labrus mixtus | reverse complement strand
TTTCAGGTAAGGAAGTCTTACAAAAAGAGATCATTTAGTTTGTTTGTTATTTGGGTTTTTGTTCACCCTGAGCCAATGTGCTTTAGTTGTGAGATTTAATTTGTGTTGTCCATAATAAATCCTTGTTCAATTTTCAAACATTTAGTCCTGCATTTGGTTTGGGGGAACGGAGAGGAAACATTTATATATTTTGGTATTTTGGTAACAAAGTGAACAATATTATCAGGATTGCTTTTCATTGTGTTGTCATTTTCATGGTCGTGTCTCGAATTTAGCAACATAAAAACAACTTTATGGATTTTGTTTCATGACATTATATTTAAAGATAACAATTTGGGCGCCAACAGCCTAGTGGTTAGGGTACGCGCCCCACGGAGGCTCCAGGCCTCCAAGCGGGCGGCCGCCGGTTCAAATCCGACCTGTGGCTTGTTCCCTTCATTTCATTCCCCAACTAACGATAATAAACTCAGAAATTTACGACTTTATTCTCGAAATTTAATTTTAATTTTTTTTAACGTGGCCCTAATCCTCCGTCGAAATAAAAACTTTAAAGCAACTTCTATTTTTAGTTCTTGCCAGGACTTTGAACTCTGACATAATGATTAATTATTAATGATTAATTATCATCATTAATTAAATGATGATAATAATAATAATTACTTTGGCCTCATGACAGGAACTGTGGAAATTCAGTTTGGAAAATAAAACCTGCACACCACTGCATCAAAACACGTTCGTAGATAAAGTCTGTTTTGAGGAAAGAGAATTGTATCAACAGTTCATGTTTACTTTCAAATAGCCGACGGTTCAGACACATTTCATTGGAAGTGTGACACTTTTTAAATATTGATTTAGCGTGGAGCTCTTTCTGTGTCATACAGTTGTGTGAATGGAATTTCACTGACGCCGGACCACATGACTAACTGATCGATAACCCAGCATGTGAGGGGAAGTGTGTGTTAGTGTGAGTGTGTGTATATGTCATATTTCTGAACCTGATGCTCTGATAGTAGTCAAACTGAAGCGCCTAATGGTGACTTTGTTTGTACTTATCTCAACTTACATCAACAGTACGCAAAGGATGAAGAACAACTGAATGAGGATTTCTGGGAATGTAATTTAGATGTCTGCCAGAAACTTTTAGGAAAAACACAGACAACCTCATACCTTAGCTTTAAAAAAGCAGCCCTCAAATCCAGCACAGTGTGATGCTACATACTGCTTTATTTTTGGTTTCAGACAATGAAGGATCCAAACAAAGGCTCAGAAGACAGCGATGAGAGACGAGAAAGAGATAGCAAAGGTATTTCTCATATTGCCTGAGAGACAGCTGATGAATCTGTGTAGCAGTTAAATGTGTATATACAGTGTGTATATACAGTAGTTGTATACAAAGAACAGTTAAGGCAATCATGCTTTTTGTCCGTCTCAGAGGTGAAAACGAGCCCGGCTCAGTCAACTCTGGCTCTGGTTGAGGAGGAGCCGGAGGACGGGGACCCATGGGACATGCCAGAGCTGAAGGACACTGGGGTCCCGTGGTCAGGTGAAGACTCTTAATGTGACATTATTACTCGTCCAAGTACAGGATTGTCTTATCCTTATGTTTATAAGGGAGGGGAGCATGTGCCGATTAGATATACACTGTACATGGCCAGTGAGATATGATAAACGAACCCACAATGTTACACAACCACACAGGAGGCAAGTAGAGTCATCTGTTTGTGTGACTCTCCCCAACAACATTAACACAACAGTAGAGTCATGTATTTACTTTTATACGTCAAGTATAGTAAGCAGGTTCCTACCAAACGGTTCTGACACAGGGGATCTCCTTCCAGCTAGTTTTGTCACTCTTTAACTACTTTAAGCTTTGCCACATTAAGCAGTAAATACTCACTCAACTATGTATTGGATGTATTTTTAAGTCAACTGGATATTTTACACCCTAATAGAGAACAAAGCAAATGATGTGTTTTTGTAGGCCAACCTGGAAGTAGCATCGCCATGGAGTCCGTCGAGAATTTGCCTAGGGGATTTTTGAAGTGGATTTCGGATCGTTGCAGAAAACAAGCTCTGAGGCAACCACACGTTTCTGATGAGCAGGCTTTTTGTTTGCGAGGATAATCTTCACAAATGAACACCATTTACGCGTTTCAAAGATCATAAAAATTGTGTTCATTTGTGAAGACTATCCCGCGGAACAAAACGCCTATCCACAATCCAAAATCCCACAGGCGAATTCTCGATAGACCCCATGGCGATGCTGCTTCCGGGTTGTCCTACTAACTTAAGTCATCTGGTTTGTTCTCTATACTCAGCATTACCTCTTAAAGCAACAAAAACACACATTTTATTTATTGTTGCTTCAGTAAAATGTAATCTGTTTTGGTTAGAAAATGTGAATCACCTCTTCTTCAAATGCAGAGCCTTTTTTTGGTAATGTTATCAACGTAAACCAAGTGAACTTAACTGTTGTGCCAGTTGTGTCAGAGAGAGTAGGCTTTAGTCATTCCAGGACCTGCACAAAGTAAGGATGTCAGAAAAGAAAGAAGAAGAAAAGGTGGAGCTCCGGCATTTGACCCCAACAAAAACTTGTTAACAAACGTATTATAGGGCCCATTCACTGGGCTTTGCAGGGCCCCCGCCATTACTGCGGGCAGGCCTGACTGCAGAGAAACACAACTATGATATTAAAGAATATTTTTTGTTAAGTGTAAATAAGAGCTACATTTACTCTACTCTGATAATCCAATCAGTGTATCTTACCCGGTTATCTAAAAATAATAAGGGTCATGAATAATCATGGGTGTGAGGACAGCCATGGCTCTGCCAAGACAAGATGTCAAAGGTATGTTGTGGGTTTGTTTATCTGTTGCTGTTGATTAAGTTCACCCATTTAAGCATATCATTATCTTTACTCCAAATAGGCTACTGCAAGAGCAAGTGAAGTAATAAATTTGTTTATGGCTATATCAGTGGCTGCATTTCTTTAATTTATCCGTGTTTTATTCAATATAATTTTTATTTCAGATTCTTTGTTGTTGCTTTTGTTCCTGTTTTGATGTTCTTGCAATGAATCCTTCCAAGCTTAGCTTCTTAATCATTTTCACAGCCGCTTTAAAAATGTCACAGCATGACGACCACAGGTGAAAGTAATGACATAATGAAAGTAAGACACGGCCTAACAATAGACATAAATGATACAGACTCCCATTAAGACCATAATGTTTCCAGCAGGGAGAAGGGCACGTTAAATAAATCTTTAACAATGAATTAAAACATATCTTTTTTCCTTTTTTTTTGGCTTTGTGTTTAATCTCCTTTAATTTCTCTGTCTCAGCTCTGGACACAAAAGGGAAGGTGTTGCGAGTCTTCTTGTCCTTGGCGAAGTTGATCATGCTGCTGGGTTTCCTCTACATGTTCATCTGCTCTCTGGACATCCTCAGCTCAGCTTTCCAGCTTGTTGGAGGTAAACACCCTTTTTTTATACCCCCGACAGACATTTGCATAAAGACCGTAAGAAGAAACATATTGGCTTGTAACAGGCTCTTTTAACTGCAGATGTTTTGACTTCTTGATCTAGAGCCAGACCTAATTATGATTATAAGCTTTATCAAAAATGAAAGCTTTAATCCTTCTCTTAAAAGTAGAAAAGGTGTCTATCTCACAAACTTGAAAACTAAAGGAGAGGGGAGCTGGACAATTGAAGGGTCTACCTCCCACACTACTTTTGCAGAGTTTAGTTTACCACAAGTAGGCCTCTGTTTAGGAGCATAACGTCCCAAAGGAGTAATACGGCACAAGGAACTCTTTAAAATATGATGGTGACTGACCACTTGGAGTTTTGTAGGTTAGAAGAAGGATTTTAAATTCGGTTCTAGATTTTATAGGGAGCCAGCGCAGAGAAGCTAATTCTTGTAGTTCTTGTAAGTACATGTGCTGCAGAATTTTTGATCCACTGAAGAGTCTTTATCAACCCATTACGGCAGCCTTACAATAGGGAATGTAATAATCCAGCCCAGAAGTGATAAATGCACAGACTAGATCTTCTTCATATTATTGGGACAGGATATGCTGGAGTCCTTGGAATTGTCATGGAAGTTGAAGGAGATATCCTGAACAAATAGAACTCCCAGATTCCTAATGGCGTTGCTGAATGTCAGGCTGATTGCCATCTCTGGCAGCTATATGGTTCAGACAATGTTTGTATTTGTTTAAAAATATATATTGCATCAGCAGAGCACAGGTTAACGACTTCGTCACTTCTCACAGTTTTAATTTACATGCAGAAATTTGAGGAGTGATGGGATGATATATCTTAAACCCTCGAGTCAGAGCCTACAGGTGGATACTGGGTTGGTGGTGGACCTGAGATAGAGAGCAGTACTGGTGCAGGTCAGAGCTGGCAATGAAAGATCAGAGGCAGAGACCAAAAATCTTGCAGTTTAAATAGACCGCTAATTGGAAGGAGGTGTTGTTTTGCGGATAATGACGCATGTTAAGTGTGAAATCTGTACAGCCTGAAATAGCTCGCAGGCGTCCCCTAATTTTTGGTCTGAGTCAAGTAGCAGAAAATCGCTTATCATCCAGGTTTAATGTCCTTAAAGCATGTTGGTCTTAATGATTGGTCTCACTTTGCTTCATTGGTAAGTATAATTGAGTGTCGTCAGCATAAGGAAGCATATGAAGACAATGTGCCCGATCACAAAATCTTGGGGTGTGTAGAGCCTTTTCATTAACATTTACAGATTGATGTTTATCTTAAAGATAGTGTCTAAACCAGCTTAATGAAGTTCATGTATTGCCAATAATCGTTCTAGCCCATATGATAGTCAAATGTGTAAATGGCAGTACAAAGATTGGCCTACTTTTTTTTTTCTTAACGTAAATGCTTATGTGTTGACCTTGTCCAGGAAAAGCCGCAGGTGACATCTTTCAGGACAACTCAGTTCTGTCCAATCCTCTCGCCGGTCTTGTCATTGGTGTCCTGGTCACCCTGCTGGTCCAGAGCTCGTCCACCTCCTCCTCCATTGTCGTCAGCATGGTGTCCTCTGGATGTGAGTGTCACACCTCTCAAACACATAAATATCCATCCACAGAATATATGTGTGTATGAAATTTTGAGATCTAAAGTACGGAGGGGACTGATGATGAAGTGTGCTTTGGCAGTGCTTTCGGTCCAGCTGGCTGTTCCAATCATCATGGGCACCAACATCGGCACCTCTGTCACCAACACACTGGTTGCCATGACGCAGGCTGGTGATCGCAGCACCTTTCGCAGGTAGAGTACAGTCCTGAAAAGCCATAAAATGTTTTTTTTCTCTCAAGAAAATTGTCTATTGCATTGAATAACAGGAATACTACACAGAGATAAAATGTTCACATGCAACAGTTTCAAAAGTTTGACCCTGGAAAATTATCTTTTATAGCCACAGTCGAGTCTAGTTAAGACTCGGACAAAACACTTATTTTCTCAAAGACTCTAAAAAAGCTGATGAAGTTGCAAATTGGAAAGACATTCTAAAAAATATTTATCAGAACAACTTCTGAATTTAATTGTTCAGCATTTATGTATCAAAACCGGACTTTAATCCCAGCATGTGGAAAAACATGATAAAAGCTTAATGTCAAATGAAATACTGCCTGAAGAACTAAAAGTACAGCCTTGTTTGAGCCTTGACATAGAGAGGTTCAATGAGTCTAAGCCCCAAGATAATAAAATGTTTTCAATATCTAATCAAACAAATTAAGTCATTAACAAACTGCCACAATCTCATTTATATTATTATTTATGACCCCGCAGGTTTATCTGGCATTTTTTTTACTGCAGTATTAGTCATACTTATCTATTTGCGTATGGGGTTTTTCCTGGACAGCAATAATAGAGAGATCAAAGGTCATTTTACGTTGCATTTATGGGCCTCCTTTCACGTGCACACAGGGCTTTTGCAGGAGCCACAGTGCACGACTTCTTTAACTGGCTCTCTGTGCTGGTGCTGCTGCCTCTGGAGGTTGCTTCTGGTTATCTGTACAAGGTCACCAAGCTCATCATCGACTCCTTCCAAATCCAGACTGGAGAGGCCCCGGAACTGTTAAATGTGATCACTGACCCCCTGACCGACGCTATTATAGAGGTACAATCACATTTTTGGAAGACGTTGTTACAATGTGTACAATGTATGGGCTAAATAATGATACAAATAATACATTCTGTTTAAGCTGTTTAAGATGTGAAAGATTGGCCACAAGAATGTATCAGACATATTATCAGGAGGCCAATTGTTAGTATTTGTATTGGTTCTACTTCCTTAAACAATTACTGAGTGCATCTGAAAAATATGTTATTGTAAGACACACACTATACATATATAGACCCCAAAGCCCAAACAGGACCCGTAGACATGCATGTGGAGAGAGTCAGGGGGTTGCACAGGGTTTGGCGCCATGAACAGTTGGGGGAACAGGTTTCCAATCCAAGTCCCAACAGACTAAAATACTGTTGCACTCAATGACATAGTATTGTCATGCAATATTATCCTCTGATTCTCTTTTTGTCGCTGATCTAGCTGGATAAGTCTGTCATTAGTCAGATTGCCACGGGAGACCCAGAAGCCAGGAACAAGAGTCTCATCAAGAAATGGTGCCAAACCTTCACAAACACAGTAAGAGCAAAACATGTCCGCCATACGTGCCCGATATTCAGAAACATCCAGGTGAAAACCTTAATTTCATCCAACTGTCCCTTTCTTTCAGACCGTAATGAATGTAACAGTTCCTGGACCAGAGAACTGCACATCTCCGTCATTCTGCTGGGAAGATGGCAACTACACATACACGCTGAAGAACATTTCAGAGACATTCAATATCCAGAAATGTAAGCATGTTGAGAATTTATACCCGAAAATATATAAACTGATCCAGAAGGATAAATAACCAGTTAACCTTGACGAGCATTTCATCTGTCGAACAGATGTTTACAAAGATGTGGATTCATCTTAAATAAGTCGCACTTGAAAGACGGATAGCCAAACAGCACTGCTTGCTTTCTTTGAAAAGAAAAGAAAATGTCTCAGTTGATAAGACCATGTATATCCTCTTCTCCTCTATCTTATGTTAACCTCTCACTTAGAAAAAGATGAGACCTACTTTTTCACGGCTCCTAGAAATAAACATTGCACAAAAAGTAAGGACATTTGTGTTTGGTAGATTATTTCTTGGTTGTAACAATGCTTCTTTGGCAATAAATCTTAATCCGTTAGAAAGCCTGTTTAAATCATCCCACATTTGTAAGGAACATGCATTTGTGGGATGAGCAGCAGAGCTGAGAATGTGGGTTGTGCCCATGAAAAACTTGCCAAATCTTCTGTGCCTATGCCAAACAGATTATTCTGCTGTCGACTCTTGTTTGGTGTCATTTAGTGATTTTGGATGATTGAATTCTGAAGAAACAAGACATATTAGCAATTTAACAATTTACTCATTTAACAAACAGGAGCCTCTGTAGCGTGTGGAAATAGGGATCTAAAAGGGAAATTAACAGGATTTCCAACAGTATAAGATTTATATCCAAGAAGCATTGTTACAACAAAGAAATAATCTACCAAACACACATTTCCTTACTTTTTGTGCGATGTTTAGATATTCATTTATTTAGGTATTTAATTTTGTTCATACAGGGGTGGTCAGGGTTGGCATGGGCCCTCCTTGAAATCTGATTGGCCACCCCTGGTGCCACCCCAAAATCCAATTTAGCAAGTTAGACATCTTACAAGCGTTTGCATGCAGTTTTTTTCTAAGTACTTAAAATTTTGACTTTGCGCATCCATTTTTTTTAGTGCAGTATCAAGCTAAGAAGATTTATATGTTGACAAATTGTGTTACAAAAACGTCATGCCACCCCTGCATGAGGTGAGTATCAGGCTGGCAACCCCAGTTACAAAAGTCTGGCCACGCCCTGTGTTTATGTTGTTTCCATTGTCTGAGTCTATGTACCTATGTTTATTTTTTTTTAACCTGGCTGCAAACCAATCATATTCCTTCATTTAAATGTGTGTGTTTTTGTGTTTGTTTTGCAGGTGCACATCTCTTTGTGAATGTAAATCTCTCTGACCTGGCAGTGGGTCTGATCCTGCTGGCTCTCTCTCTCTTGGTTCTCTGCTCCTGCCTCATCCTGATCGTGAAGCTGCTCAACTCCATGCTGAAGGGACAGGTGGCTGGAGTCATCAAGAAGATCCTTAACACCGGTGAAGAGCATTAAGCACACACTACACACATTAAGTCCAGTATTGTGGATGTGACTGCTTGTAAGGAACATTGTGTTTATGTTTTTGAGTTGTTTTTTTTTTTTGTGTCCGCAGATTTTCCTTTTCCATTTGGATGGGTCACGGGATACATCGCCATCTTAGTTGGAGCTGGAATGACCTTCATTGTGCAGAGCAGCTCCGTTTTCACTTCTGCTATAACCCCGCTTGTTGGTGAGGTCAACCATCCGTTCATAATTTTGAATAACCATCTCAATGTGTTTTCCTTCAAAACACCTACAGTATGTACCATTTCCCACTTGAGGTTCCTGTTGGTACAGACTCTTTCTTACAATGAAGATGGGTTAGATACAATTCAGCGTGAACACAAACATTACCACACTAGCTTATTGTCCTTTCCCTGTTTTATCTCTAATTAGCTTAACTTGAAGTTAAGATAACAACATTCCTGTTAAAACAGCAAGGTCATTGGATGTGATGTTAGCATGAGAGACATAGAAAGGCTGTAAAAATGTGTGTGTTAAGCAGTGTCCTGTTTGTCTGAATAGGTATTGGTGTCATCAGCATAGAAAGAGCATACCCACTGTCTTTGGGGTCAAACATTGGCACGACCACCACAGCAATCTTGGCAGCCATGGCTAGTCCTGGAGACACACTGGCTAATGCTCTACAGGTCAGTGAATCATAACAACATTTTTAAACAACATGTAGAACCTTGTCATGTTGGCACAAGTTGGCCTAGTGGTAAGTTTGCACGCCCCATGTAGAGATAGAGGTTTGTCCTAGAAGTGGGCGGCCCTGGTGCGACTGGTGCAAACTCTTCCCAATTTCTCCCACATTTCTTTTTTCTTAAAACCCTCTCGCCCCAAATTTCTGACTCTATCCATGGTCTCATTGAAAACATATTGTATCTTATGTCATTTTGGAAAATTTGTATACTGTAGACCCTTGCTTTTCATAGAAAACCTTTGGACTACTGGAAAGTATTGTTATCTGAGTTATAAGTTAATTCATTGATTGTTGTCTCAACACAGTACATGTAGTACACAAGTCTTTACAGGAACTTCTTCATGAAATGAGCAGAAAACGACTGACTTGTGAATCCAACTGAGTCCAAAATTGTAATCAAATAACTAACTGAGACATATCAATACAGCCCATTTATTGACTTTTTATATTTTGACAATTTCTCCAGATTGCCCTCGTGCACTTCTTATTCAACATCTCCGGCATCATTCTGTGGTATCCCATCCCTTTCACCCGCATTCCCATTCGGCTGGCTAAAGGTCTGGGAAACATCACAGCCTCCTACCGCTGGTTTGCCGCAGTCTACATCATCTGCTGCTTCTTCGTTTTACCGCTCTTTGTCTTCAGCCTCTCGCTGGCTGGTTGGGAGGTGCTGGTGGGCGTGGGTGTACCTCTGATCGTCATGTTGATCATCATCATAGTGATCAACGTACTGCAGAAAAAGAAGCCCGGGTGTCTGCCCGCAGTGCTGCGATCCTGGGACTTCCTCCCTCTCTGGGCCCACTCCCTGGCTCCCTGGGACAAAGTGGTGGGTGTGTGCACGGCAAAATGCTGCTGCTGCTGCAAATGCTGCCAGGTCACCGCTGATGACCAAGAACACATAGAGAAACAATCAGCAAACAACAACAAGAAACCATCCACAGAGGTGTACGATAACCCTGCAATGAGTGCAGAGAAGGAGGTGGAGAATGAGATAAAGGTAGAGCTTCAGATTCTGAAAAACATCCGGCTTTAATTTATTAATTTAAACTTAATTTATGAACATATATGTGTGACAATATGAAATGTGTATTTGCCGGACCAAAGGGGAAACTGATCATATTCATGTTGGGAATGGTTGTATAGGGAATTTCAATTCTTAGTGTATCAGGACAACAACAAGAAAAAACAGTTGTGTGATGTTTAGAAGAAGTGGCCTTTAAAGGATAAGACGGATGGTAGACTAATGTTGTTTTTTTAATTTATTGTCAACAAATCTCATGGATAGACTCAAGCCAACAATGTGTAAGTCGCTATCTCTAAACTTTCTAACTTTTTCATTCTCTGTCTGGTCTATTTATTTTCTCTTCACATTCAGCTCATGCAAAAGATGTGACTAAATCTTTAAATCCACCCGAACACTGCAATATTTTCAGAAAAGGCAAATTAATTTCCCAAAGGAAGCTGAGCACAGCAACTGCCAGACAAGTTTGTTTAAAGCAAAAGAAAATAGTTTATTTATTGGGCACACTTTTTAGCTTTGGAATATGACTATTCTGCTGTGTATTTATGGAGGGAGTAATTCGACCAGCTTAATATAAATTACATCATAATTGAGAAAATGTCCCACTGGCAATGGTGGGGCTCATGAAGGAGTTGGTAACATAGCCGGTATAAAACATGGACGTAGTGTTAGTGATGTCACCTATCGGTTTCTGAAGAGGAATTATGAAGCCCAATGATGGAAATGCCATATTGGAAATGTTTCGCCCACCGTACTTTCAATTAATCTAGAACATTGGTTCAACCGGGTGTCCGGACTCCCTAGAGGAGGGCGTGAGGCTTTGTCGTCTCTGAGGTTGTGAAAATAAGATTTGCACATATTAACTAAAATCATGATAACACACACTTACATGGTAGCCTATTCTGTCAGGATTTTATCTTTTTATTTTTTATTTGTTGCACTTCTGAATTGGCTTCATATTTAACACCTGAGGTCGTCACTTAGTTTTAACCACTAGCCGAGTTAGCAGCTCCACCATGATGAAAGAGATTCCTCTGCTCCAGTGTACTATAACTTAAAGCTAAAATTAATCATTAATTTGATTTAAGGTGATATTTCCCATCCCTTATTTATTTAATAATATTATAATTATTTATTTATTAAACAAGGGCTTATTTAAAGGAAGAATGTGCAACTTTTTGATCCAGTAGATGTCGCCCTTGAGCACCAGCATGAAACCAAAACAAACTGCTGTTTTGCGACCCCTCTGCTCTTCTGAATCCTCCGCTCTCCTCCAGCAGCACACCTCCAACCTCTCATATTACTTATCTGATAAAGCACAAACTAGATGTTTGTTCTGTAATGTTGCGGTAAATACCTGACAGTTGCTCTGTACAGTTTTTGAAAGAGGAGGCTGCATTTTGAAAGCTCGTGCTGTTGGTCTTTAGCTTATCTTCTACATTATGTTCATCTGTAATCTCTTCTGAAGAGGCCCTGGCATCAACGCGACTTGAACTGCACAAAGAGTCAGTCGTGATCCGATCTGCTGACACGTTTTTGTTTTTATCTTTCGAAGAAAAGAGTGGACAGACTCTCACGTTGTTTCCACATTTCTATCAGGTGTCATTTTTGTGAATTTTTACAGGGGACACGTTTCTGTGTATAAAAGACAGTAATCCGTAAAGCATCGTTTTAAGGTGTACAAAATATTTTGTAATTCAGAAGGATAATTGTATTCAAGGAATATAATTTAAAATGAGATGACTGTGCATCTAACTGAATGTTTTTAACTTGTGTATTATGTCTCAGAAATACATGAATAATTTCAAAATAAAAGACTGAAAATGGTGCCTAATTGAATATCTCTCTTCACTTCTACCACTCCCACCCTTAAGGAATCACAAGACTCATCATTTTAAATATGACTTCAAAGGAAAACAACTTTATTAAGCTGATAAGAGAGTATTTATTGCTCTCCTGTCAGTATTATCTGAAGTGTTTTTCTGAGAATGCGTGGGTGAAAGGACTAAACATGATACAAAAGGGAGACCAATAGCAACGTTTCATTAACCTTATCAACATCATTAGTAGTGCTGGTGAAACATGTTGTTTCATTTTATCAGAGGATTATGTAGATTTCTGCTTCTTGTAAATAACTGTTGCATTTGTTAGTTTTAATGTCTTTTAATATCTGTCATGACTCGGCTCTTAAGTCCTGACTAAAACCAGGGAAACATACAGTTTAAGATAATCTTGTAAAAGTTTATTAAACAAGATAACAAAAATAACAACTTACAAAGAAAGTGAGGTGTGTTAGTCAGTGAAGTGTCGGCTGTTCGGTGAGTGTGTGCGCTGTGTGTCAATACAGATAAGAGACTAAATAAGACCATACAGTAAAATGAGGATTATAAAATGAAACAGTCAATGCTCACACACGTGCTTCAGTTTCAGCCACTGTTTTACTTGTGTTTTAAAAACCTTGAACTCTGTCAGTATTATTATTTTTAAGTTTCAAACAGGGGAAACAATGGTTGAATAAACAGTTAGAACACCAAGGGGTTTCATTTAGTCAAATAAAAGCCGAGATTAAACAATTGCTTATGGATTTAAAACATTAGAAAATCTGTTCACATGTGTTTTCAAATGAAGGATCAACACCGCCATCTAGTGGCAACGACGAGAACTGCAGTAGCTAAAATTCTGCAGAGTACTGAATGAGACATTGAGATCGATAATGGCGTTGTTTTGTACCGTGACGTTCATGAATCATTAGGAAAATATCAAACACAGCCTCAGAATAGAAAGTATTTAAGCTACTTTATTCATCATTTGTTTGTTTTCATTGAATTATTTGTATGTAAAAGTGCCGTTTTCAATGAAAGTGTCTCCATTCTGTTGTTCACCTCAGGAGCAAATGTTTGTTGTCTTGGATACAAAATTATGATAAATATTGTAGCTTGCTTGCTTCCTGAATAACAGCCATACATTTGGACACAGGTTGAAAACGTTTTTGTCAGTCATACACCTGAGTAAGTAGTCCTTCATTAACACGAGGGACGATTGAGTATTGACTTGGAAGAGAATGAATTATGACTTCCTTTAAGGTAGACGTTAATAGAAGCTAATGTTTGTTCACAATGAAGGCCAAAAGTTGAGTTAAAGAAGTTGTATTAACCCTAACCTTATACATTCAGTCATAGAATATATTAATATATTACATGCTACACACTCATAGGCCAGATACACACACACACACACACACACACACACACACACACACACACACACACACACACACACACACACACACAGGAATGCACAAACAGGATGACATAATAAGACATTGAGGAAGAATAACATGTGGAGAATAATTTATTATTTTAAAACCCAGAGGCAATTTGTGGTTACAGTCATTTCAGATAACTGATGTGCATTTCTCACACTGTACACTACAACTACAATCACTATCAGTACACTACTACTAATCTACAGTGCTAAATCCACTGGTAAGATTAAGTACTTTTTAAAGCTATAGAAACAGTAAAGCACAGTATTAAAACACAAAACATCAACATACAATACATTTGCATTCATAGCACCATTTATAAAACTAAATTATAAATGTGGACAATCATTTATTTCTTATTAATTTTGGGGCGGCTAATGCATGCTTCACAGGTTTGTGTTTCCATGTGCCTCGTTCAGTAAGCCTGCAGGAGGCGCTTTTTCTCATACAGCTCCATCAAAACTGGCCACAACTGCAGAGATTTGAGCCTAAAATGATCTCCATTGGCATCAAACAATGGGCCTAACCCATTTTTGTTGTTTGCTTTTTCTTTTCTTTTTTTCCCGTGAATGTCTGCTGGATGTCTGGATTGAGAGTGGGGTGGTGGTTGTTGTTTTATAAAAAATGACAGCTTAAAAACAGTTCTTATGCAGATAAGAAAAAAAGCAGGGTCGGGATTTGGAGTTTAGAAGGGGACGGGTCCGTAGTAGGCGTTGTATGCTGCGACGATGCCTTGAGTGTCGGCCATCTCATCACAGGCCACGTTAACCTCGCACACCTCTCTCAGGCTAGAAAGCAGAGGAAAAACAAGTCAGAACTGTGTGTTGTTGCATGGTGAGTTGCTTTTATCCGTAAGAGTAGATCAACACACCTCTCCAGCTGCAGAGGGGTGAGCTCTCCTCCTGGAGCTCTTCTGCTCCTCAGGAGAACAGCAGCCAGGTCTCTCTTCATCACAATCGGAGCGTCCGTTTGGGCCGCCGTGTCAGCATCGCCGTTTTGTTGTACTGTTTCACAAAACATTTTTTTTAAGTCATCCTGAAGAAAAAAAATACAAAAAAACATGCAAAGAATCTATCTGGTAACAAAACTGGAGGTTGCTTACCCTCAGCACTGGCTGACTCCGATGAAGATGATGAGGATGAAGAAGAAGAAGAAGAGGAGGAATCAGATGCAGAGTCAGAGGCAGAGGAGTCAGACTCGGAAGATTCAGATGACTCGGAGGACTCGGAGGACTCAGAGGACGAGGAAGATGACGAAGAGGATGCTGAAGAGTCTGAGGACGAATCCGACTCGGAGGAGGAAGAGGACTCTGAGGATGTATCGGGGGCGGCGGTTCCTGGGTCGGCAGTTGCAGCATCAGAAGCTGTGTCGGCCTCGGGGTCCACGATCACCTCCGGTTCAACAGCTGAGAATCACAGAAATATCACTTGCATATAAGCCTGCTTACACTGACCTAGAAAAACACAGAGGATTCACAGCAACATGATGAGTTTGTTCCTACCTCCCATGGACCAGCACACTGACAGCAGAGCAGAGATGAAGAGGAGAGTCAGAGTCTTCATGATGCCAGTTGAGTTTAGTCTCCGTCTGCAGAGAAGTTGCTTTGTTGATGCTCGCTTTCCTTTTCGATGGATCGCTCTATTTCTTTCCCTGAAGTGGAGTTCAATATATACTGAAGTCCTCCTCTGTCAGAACAGACCAAAAACAATGAGATAACTCTCTGATTGGCTGGAGACTCAAATGTCAACTTTTCCACTTCCACATGTCATGAGGGCAGACATAAACACCCACGCAGCCCCTGGCACAGAGTCTGAAAAAATTCTATCACCCGCTTACAAACTTACACGACCACAAACATTCCTGGTATTCAACTGTACTTACAGTGCAGCTATGTAATCCTATGGGTATGTATATGTGTATGTAGTGACATTAATTAAAGCCAGTCCAATCAAAATACTTTCACTTCAACATGCACACTCAGATTTGTATTTTCTTTAACGTTGAACCTGTTGATTAAATGACAAATTTAACTGCATAATTCATATCTTTATTTAGTTTCTATGCATTTCTTTAAGGGAAAAAACATGTTTTCCTATCTTTTCTGCAACAATCTCCCTGTCAATCAATTTCTGAGGTCAAAACAAATCATTTTTAAACTCGTCTTGGTTACAAATTCAGTACATCCCCTTGGAGCTCTATTCAATCCTCACCCCTCATCACTGGAGTATAAATACTACTACACAACCCCTGAAAATCAAAAGAAGTGTGTTACTGATCTCTATATAAAATACCCTTATAAAGTGATTGGATTTTAATGAGGGAGACCCGCTGCAGGGTTGCCTTTCTGGCGCTGCAGGATGCCAGTCCTGCCGTTGCTGTTGTGCTGCCGTACTCTTTGCCCAAGATATGATCGCCCTCCTCCACAAACCTCAAACTACAGCCTCAGTCGACCAAAAGCTCTAATCTAGTGACACGAAACAGCTGGATGCTGGTTATGCGACAAAGTTTAATTAGAGTCCCAGCAGAGCCGCAGCCGGTCACTATTTACAGACGCAGCTTGGCCCAGCGGCGGGGCCAGATCCAGGCACGGCCAAGGCTTACCAACAACAACCAACAGGCCAATGCACAGCCTTGCTTGATGTATTTTAGCGTATATACTGCTAAATATAGGTAACCCCCATGTGCTGGATGCACAGCTATGTACATGTGGGTTTGGATGCAGCTTTCTGTTCGTGTGATAGAGTTTAAAAGTGGTTTCAGCTGTGGTCTTTAAAAAAAAAAAAAAAAAATGAATTTCAGCTCGCAACATGACCCTAAACCAATCTGCATCTTAAGTTGCGTACTACACATTTTTGCACACATATCACTTCACATAAATATATCTCACAGGGCCCCAGAATGTCTTCATCTGTCATGTTGTGAGAAATGTAGTGCTGCTGCAGAGTGACCTTAGTGTCCTTCGCGTTTCAGAGTGTTGCTTTATTCCTGGTTTTCGGGATTTGTTTTGGACCGTTCACTGTGTAATTTCGATGTCTGTGTGGACCCATTGGAGATACAGTTGGAGAAAATAACTGCCACAAGGTCCCTAAACAGCTCTGAAAAGAAAAAAAACAGTGTCTACATCACTTCTAATTTGGACGAGTTTGTTGTTTGTTGTTGCGTTTTGGCTTCCAAATGGTTAATTCCAGACAGTGACTAATTTCTGTTGTTGTGGGTGCACACACTTCCTGTCTGTCTGACAGGATTCAAACTTTGCTCTGCAGGTGCACACATTCAGTATGATGTACAACATTTGGTGAGACAGCTTTTAGTCTTTTTAAAATAAAATAGAACTTTATTAATCCCAAAGGAAATTCTCAACAAGCTGTCCCAACAACGTTTCGGGCTTGAGCTGTTCCAATAGGATGATAATGTTTGATATGTTTTTTTAAACCAACCGAGTGCCTTATTTCAATTTCATTTGTAAGTTCATTTGATTATATAAGTCTTTTGTCTACATTGTTGTTTCTCTTTCTTCTGTTTTCATGTGAGTTCATTTCAAACTTTTACAGGACGCTTTTAAGTTATTCAAATTGTATGGTACTGAATTTCCCCCTGGGATTAATAAGTATTTCTGATTCTGCTCATTTCAGTTTAGTAATGAAAGGGCAGAACCTCAGACCTTAAAGCTTAGTGAACATGATGTAGAACTGAGGAAGTTTTAGATATAATGCTCAAAGATCTTTATTGTTCATGTCAGCTTTGCTCCTCTTACATCAAAAACGTGCATTGCCATACAACCTTTAAATTACAAGTTGCATGCATTCAGAATTTTCTTTTTAAAACCATGACCTCACTCTGCATGAGGATGCTCAGAACTCGTAGTAGTTATAGTTTTAACTCTTGATGTGTTTCTTTCTGTGGTGGAAGTAAACTAAGTGCTCATTAAAGAAAGGTGCTTTTGTACAAAGTCAAGGTACATTTCTCAGTTCTTTCCCCCTAGCACTTCATTTATCTACCTCTTACTGCCCACACGTTTTGAAGACTACAATTTTAAAGCTTGAGCACCAACACTGCAGAGGTACTTCTGTTTTTCGTTTGGAAATTAGATTGCCCAATTGTTACAAATGAAGAACATTTTTGAGGGCCTTAATGTGCTCAAAAACTCTAAAATAATTGGACGCAACGAAAGTGGTACAAAAATATACATTCTATATGGATCGTTCAAATGGGTGTTGCTAAATGGTCCCATAGCGACCCCTACAAAGTTTTGAATAAAGTGTGTTTCACCAGCATGTACAAAATTAGATGGACATATATATCAGGTCCAGAACAAAAATTCTGAAGAGTCCAAACTTTGAACTCAATAGGAAGTCCACTATTTTGGTTTGAAGTTGAAATGTAGGTGTATTTTTGCCTATTTCCAGGGGTAGTACTTAGATGAACTCCTCCTAGGGGATACATCTAATCAAGTTAAAATTTGGTGTACAGCTAGAGGAGACCTTGATGATGAAAAGTTGATGATAAAACTCATGTACAAACCTCAAACGCCATGGCTGTTGCAAGTCCTCAAATTTGCGTGTTGCCATGAAACAAGAAGGGGTTTATAACTTGGCTGTAGATGCTCCAATCTGACCAAAAATATACTTGTGTCATAAGGGCCCCAACCTGAACCCAATAATATGGCAGACAATTATCATTGCGCCACCTACTGGCAATAGTAGGTTTAAGTGTCTGTTTTCATGTACTGCCGCTCCATGCACCGGCTCGCTTCTGACTCTCTCTCTAAGGCTCTGAAGTGCCACGTTCAGAGTCCCCACGTGTGCCAAGTCTAATCTGATTGGTCGGCCTGTCGGCTCTGCCGTAATTGGTCAGTCACTCAGCATGGTTCTTGGAAATGTCCCGCCCCTTTTACCATATTGGGAATGCAGCCACTCTGTCCGAGGGTAGCAAATACATTAGCACCTTAGCACTATCAATCAATCAATCAATCAATTTTTATTTGTATAGCGTCAACTCATAACAAGTGTTATCTCGAGACACTTCACAAAAAGCAGGTAAAAGACCTTACTCTTTGTCTGTTAACATTACAAAAGAACAGGTAAAAAGACCTTACTCATTGTTATGTTACAAAGAGCAGGTAAAAAGACCTTACTTATTGTTATGTTACAAAGAGCAGGTAAAAAGACCTTACTCATTGTTATGTTACAAAAAGCAGGTAAAAAGACCTTACTCATTGTTATGTTACAAAGAGCAGGTAAAAAGACCTTACTCATTGTTATGTTACAAAAAGCAGGTAAAAAGACCTTACTTATTGTTATGTTACAAAGAGCAGGTAAAAAGACCTTACTTATTGTTATGTTACAAAGATCCGGCAGGCCGTCAACCAACGATCTTGAGGAGCCTAAGAGAGCTCAAGAGCTTCCAGGAAAGTAGGTGGTTAGTGACTGAGATTTATAGATAGATACATGCAGTAATATGATGTACTGTATCTGCACAGAGAGAGAGAGAGAGAGAGAGAGAGGAGCTCAAGGTGCCAGTTCCCCCGGTAGTCTAAGCCTATAGCAGCATAACTAAGAGCTGGTCTACACCAGCACCAGCCCTAACTATAAGATTTATCAAAAAGGAAAGTTTTAAGTCTATTCTTAAAAATACAGACTGTGTCTGGAAGGCGATTCCAGAGGAGAGGAGCCCGATAACTGAAGGCTTTACCTCCCATAGTACATTTAGAGACTGTAGGTACCACCAGCAGGCCTGCATTCTGGGACCGTAATGTTCTCGAGGGGCAGTACGGCAATAGTAGCTCCTTAAGATAAGATGGTGCCTGGCCATTTAGAGCTTTGTAAGTGAGAAGAAGGATCTTGAATTCTATTCTAGACTGTATAGGGAGCCAGGAGCACCCTGACAAAAGAGAATTACAATAATCCAGTCTGGAGGTAACAAATGCATGAACTAGTTTTTCTGCATCATTTTGCGACAGGATATTCCTGATCTTGGATATATTACGATGGTGAAAATAGGCTGTTCTTGAAATTTGCCTGATGTGAGAGCTAAAGGACATATCTTGATCAAATAGAACTCCTAGATTCCTAACAGTGGTGCTAGATGCCAGGCTGATGTCATTAAGGACAGTCACATCACTAGAAAAAGTCTCTCTGAGGTTCTTAGGGCCTAGCACAATAACTTCAGTCTTGTCTGAGTTAAGTAGCAAAACATTTCTGGTCATCCAGGTCCTAACGTCCTTAAGGCACGTTTCTAGCTGACATAACTGACTGGTGCCATCGGGCTTCATTGATACATAAAGCTGAGTATCATCTGCATAACAATGAAACTGTATGGAGTGTTTTCTCATAATATTTCCCAGAGGAAGCACACACTACTGTGCTACCGCAGGCTACGGCATATCGTGGGCGTGCTACAGAAGTTAACGGGCGTGCAACATGAGCTGCTGGGCTTGCCACAACGTGCCAATGGGCTTAGATCAGTGATCTCACACTGACAAGACGTCACACTGGCAAATTTTTTTCGAGGGGGTCTAGAACCGAGCGTTACATGCAGCTAATGCTGCAGCTAACAGGAGGACGTAGGAGAAGCTGCGTTTCCGCGGACTTTGAATTTTTTTTGCA
This sequence comes from Labrus mixtus, assembly GCF_963584025.1. NCBI lineage: Eukaryota > Metazoa > Chordata > Actinopteri > Labriformes > Labridae > Labrus > Labrus mixtus. The sequence continues at coordinate 29,560,495 of NC_083613.1, read as the reverse complement.
CAGGACACTTGGAAAACACACTAAAGAGCATATAAAACCAGAAAAAGCATAATATGAGACCTTTAATATGAAGGGTGTGAAAGGGTGTGTTTTTGTCAGAGGGCATGGCTTTGGGGGTTCAGCAAACAAAGTTCACCATGATGTCTCAACATGAGAATTAAAGCTGTCAAAACTCGTACATTATCTCAGAAATTCACAAAAGTCACAGTGTCACCTTCTGTCAACAGGGAGTCACTGCTTCTGAATGATTCTTATCAGGTTGGTTGAATCCAACTCAAATTTGATCATGCCAACCTTCAGACCTTCACCATGCTCCATTATAAAACCCATATTTCTACATTTGACACTGTTGCCATGGCAATGAATTGTTCATTGTGAAAAAGGAAGTGCTTTTTGAGGGGCTGGTATTGATACAATTACCAAACTTGGTAGAGATGAGCCCAGTGAAGAACTTAATAATGTGATGTGGGTTTTGTCAGTTCGTAAATAAAAAAAAAAAATCAGCCCACAATTGTTTAGCATGTCTCTTGTATTCAACCAATCAACCAACCAACCAACCAACCAACCAACCCCTCCCAGGGAATTAACTAGGTCCACTTCAGTTTTGGTATACAGGTAGAGGTGGCCTTTATGAGGATAATATATCAAAGTCCTGTTCATAAATCAAAAGGTGCCGTCTCCGTGAAAGGCCAAATTAGATTTCACACGATGAGACAGGCTGTGGCTACAACTTCAAACTACTAGGTCCAAACTGAGATAGACTTCTGTGTCCATCTGTTCTGTGTCTGATGAAGACACTGCGACTGCAGCACACTCTTCATCTGTGCCACATTCTGTACCAAGTACTGGAGAGTCGTGCATTGGAGGACAAAGAGCAATCTGGAAACATGTAGGTGAGAAGAAGAAGGCGGACATATTGACTTGATTACAGATGAGAAGCATCTGTTTGCACAGGTGAGCAGAGTTGAGGTTGATGAGGTGGGCGTGGCTTACATGCAGAGTGGCGCAGAGGGGAGCTGGAAAATTGCTCGGAAGGGTCACTTGAGCAGAGGAGCGGAACTGTGACAATTTGATTACTGTTTAAGTAAGTCCTTGCTTTGTTCATATTTGTATTATTAGTTGCCATTCCATAAAGTAACAATGAACTAATGAACTCCCCCCTCATAACAATCACACATTGATTACATTTACTTTTATTTTTAAGGACATTTTCCTGGATAATTCATTAATAATTTTCAAGGCAGGACTTTTAACCAACCTTACTACACCTCTGGGATCAGCAGTCTTGGCAAAGGTTCAGATATCTTGAAGGACACATTTTCCCTTGTCAAACTGTAATGTTTACATGCTGGTGTTTTAAAGGAAAACACAGAAAAACACATGCAATATAAAAAAAGATTGATGTGTTTAAAAACAATGTTTTATACCAACAGTATACTTATTGCTTACTTATTAGAGACTTGTCTTACATAGAAACCAGATATAGTTCAAGATTTATGAGGCTTAGGATGGTAAGGGCCAAGTTACTGCTCAGTAGACCAGCGGGACAGTGAGATCTCCAGGATTTACTGGTGCTTTGAAGACAAATACTGTATCTGCAATTAGAAGTTGTTTTCGAGCATAGATGAAATGGTGGAGTTGCGTCCCATGAGACTCATTAAGAGAGAAGGGCTTGTTTTCTCACCAGTGGATCAAGAAATTTCAAATAGTTTATTGAAGAGAGATGCTTCACATTTGTGAAAAATAATTCTAAAACCCGTGTTATCCACAGCAGTGCACCATTATACATAGGATCATCATATGTTCAATGTTTGTCAGTCATAGGAAAACCAACGACTGCCACATTTTTTATAAACTCCTGGAAATATCCCTGTTTTCAGATTTGTGATATTTGCAAACACATTTATACATTTCCCTGCTCATCTATGGGAATTATTGTTTTTAAAGGAGGTTCATGATCTCACCACACAAAGAATGTCCTAATCTTTAAATTGATGAGAAAAATAATTTAATTCAAAATGTAATATTTTTTTACTGAAGACAAAGGGGACAGAAATTTTCAACCATCCATCCCACCATCCATCCATCCGTCCATCCATCCAACCGTCCCACCATCCATCAATCCGTCTATCCATCCGTCCGTCCATCCATCTATCCAACCGTCCCACCATCCATCCGTCCATCCAACCATCATCCATCCGTCCATTCGTCCGTCCATCCATCATCCATCCATCTTTCCATCCATCCATCTTTCCATCCATCCATCCGTCCATCTTTCCGTCCGTTCCATCCGTCCATCCATCCATCCATCCATCCATCTTTCCATCCATCCATCCCTTCATCCATCCGTCCTTCCGTCCGTCCATCCGTCCATTCATCTGTCCCTACGTCCCTCAGTCCCTCCATCCATCCGTCCGTCCATCCATCCATTTTTCCACTTATTCTTGTCGGGACACATTGCAGCAGGCTGAGCAAGTGGCCTAGACGTCCCTCTTTCTGGGAATGTAATCCAGTTTCAGTTGCCAGTCCAGATTGGATGTATAATCCTTGAAGCAAGCTTTGGTTCAATTCCCTGGAAAACGTGTCTGGAAAACGTCCAAAGGCAGGCGCCAAGGACACATAATGAGATGTCCAAAGCGACTCAAATGGCTCCATTTGATGTTGAAGGAGCAACACATTTGCTCTGAGCTTCCTCTGGATGTCCTTACCTCAAACTCTAAAGCGGAGCCCACCCATCCTACAGATGAAATTCATTTCAATAGCTTGTATCCACCGTCTCATTCTTTTGTTTACTACCTAGAGTTCATAATCATAGGTCAGGGTTGGTACATAGGGTATTGCTGTCCTGGGCCAACTTTGCTAAAAAGATTTCCTTCTAACTCCTGAAGCCTTCCTTCTCTTCTTGTGTATGACAATGAGTTCTCGGGTTTTGACAAAAAAAAGACACTGACGGCCTTCTGTTCACTTCTACCAGGTATGTTCAGTTCAGTTCACCAGGTGGTGATCAGCTCTACTCCGCTTTACACCAAGACTTTGCAGATAAGGTCACTTATTTCTCACCCTCATTATGGCAAATCCATGTATAGAACAGAAGTCCAATAAAAAACAACTTGGGTTCTGATTGGACAGGCCGTTTCACCCACTCGTCCCCCTACATGTTTCCCTACTCAGCAGAACTATGGGGCCCTATACCTGATCTTCCCCCAGAGACATTTGGCGCATAAGCACAAACAAAAGCCATTACTTTACTCTGATTGTTATGATCATAAATTGTCTGTTAGTGATCATAAACTCTGATTTAAAAAAAAAAAAAGGATCTGATACACCCCATCCTGAGGCGACCCTGTGCTCAACTAACCACAATTTGAACAAATAAAATCACAGATAGACAAACAAAGAACTTAATCATATAACAACAATCAACTTAAGACTGAAGTAACTAAACACAACAACGCACGGCAACACACAGCAGCCCCCACTCCAACAACCCCCCTCTTTAGATGTCAGCACCTGGCTTTATAGAACTGAGGCCAGGTGTACCTCGTTGAGCAATCAGTAGCCTCACCTGGGCAGAGCTGGAGACAACAGAGGAGAAAGGACATCATACAACACAGGAACAACACAGAGCTGTAACACCACCCAAACACATACATTTCTTTTAATGTTGCAAAAAAATGTAAGAAACCTTTATGTCATTTGTTAAAAGAATTACCTATTTGTATTATTAAAACTATGGAGACGGTCATTTGTAACATAATTAAACAGTTTTTCCAGTATTGACTAGTGAACATACATTGTTTCTGGATTGAGCATGCACTTAAAATCAGTTGTTTTAGGAGAAACATTTAAATAAAATGGTGTTTCGGTGGTGTAATACTAAAAGACTGTAATCCCACTACCACCCAGTGACCCCCGACTGTGCCTTATGTAACACTGACTTAACTGTAGCCGTACTCTCTGTTTCCTTTGGTCTCTGAGAAACGTCCACCTGCCAGGCTTTCCCATTTCCTCCGGATGTATCTGCTACACGACACCACTAATTATACCGATTCCAGTCTTGGCCTTGAAATTCCCTTCTCGCTCACTTGAGAGAATATTTCTGGGACAAGCCCAATCTTTATGATTCTTGAAGTCTGCAACCCATCTGTTGTTCTCTTTTGGAGGCTTATAGGCTTTACCGTATTAAATACTCTACCCAGATTTAGAGCCTGCTATGTCATTAAGTCAAATCTCTTGACTTGACTTTGACTGTGTGAGATCCAATAAAACCATTTATGTGGGGGTTTTCCATGTAAGTTCATCCAGCACTGAAGATGTTTTTCAATTCTTTTTTTCCCCCTTTTTCTCCTGAGGATGAATCATATGTGAAATTACTACTTCTTGACTTCCCAGTCTGCTCTCTGTCACTCTCTCTGAGGTCGGTGTGTTGTGGTTCTGACAATAACTTTTGTGGACAGACTAACAAAATCCGCCAGAACTCTACGACTTGTGGCCAGTGACCTGCGGTCAAGTAACCAGGCTGCAGACTGGCTCATACACGGGTGAACACACAAAACATAACCCGCTGTAAACGCATAGCTTCCTTTGTTTCGGAAAGAGCAAGTTGCAGGGAAAGATGGAGGCACACAGAGGACAATTCCTGTTTTATTGAATGTTTTATTTGATTTATTAGACATTAATTACATGTGTTCCTCTAGAGCTCACTTTTGGGTTCAGCTCCCGCCTGCTTCACCTCCTAAAAAAGCATAAACAAGTAAAGAGTGAAATACAGCAGACAATAAAACATAATGTGAGACTCTACATCACTGTGAACTTGATATACACCAAGTTGTCCTCTTGTTAAATGATGCAGACTTTCACAGACACAGATATAAAAAAAAAAAAAAAGTTCATAAGAGGAATTGTTATAGTTATCGTTGGTGTTTGCTTCCAAGAGAAGAAGCCTTAATGGATGCTCACCTTCAGTTCCCCTCGTAGAAAGGACTGGCAGAACTCTTGCACTCGTTCAGCAGAGATCTCTCCTTCGGGTAGGAGCCACTTCATGTCAGAGTCAGCGTCATAGATACCGACTCGTGGGAGGTCCTGAGACTTGAGGCCGAAGTAGCCCAGTGACCGGAAATTTGACTTCACCGCTCCATTTATGAGCACAAACAAAAACTGGAACACAGTTTTTAAATATCATTAAGATGCTTATAAATTAGATCAAGTTTCCTCAGAAATGGAAAATCACTCTGTCTAAATGTAAAGAAAGATGCCAACGCTGTATTTCCTTTGGTATACTCATGTGACCCGATCAGCACACAAATCTGCTGGTAAATTAAACTCCTTGATGTTCTCACCTTCCCTGTGAAGTCGGGGGCAAGAGCCCCGAGTTTCTTCTTGAGATCGGCGTATTCTTTAGTCCCTCTGTTGGCGAAGAGCACGAGATGTGACTTCACCTCTGAGTGGAACAAACCCACCGCCGTCTGAGGAGAAAGAGAACAGCAATGAGGGTTTGGATGGGAAAAGTGAAGTTACTGTTAATGCCTGTGAGACGTGAGTTGGACCTACCACTTGGTTATATTCTGTGATGTATCGGACTTCATTGACGGTGATGAAGTTCACGAGGCCGTCAGCTTCTATCTTCTTGATCTCAGTTACAACGAGGTTCTCTTGGTGGTTGTCGGCCTGACACACAGAACACACATTCACGTTATCGTCGTCATCATAAAAAAAAATGACAGCCCTCCTCACATCTGAAAAGATGAGTTTAAAGATTACCTTTCTGAAAAGGGTGATGGTGTCTGAGGAGACGCTGTAATCGGCCCACACCTCTTTCACTGAGCAGATGGCAACGGGGACTGAGTCAACTCGCTTTGCGGCGGCAACAAGCTCCTTGTAGCTGTCACTCTCCTCTCCCTGATACACCAGAGAGAAGAGGGAAATGTTTGCACACAATCAAGATCATCTGATAACTTTTTGTTTCTCTTTCTTCTTCTAATTTTATACCATCATGCTTTGGCAAAGCAGGAGAATAACCCAGAGGACTTAAACAATGACCTGAGGCTCAGTGTGCTAATTTGAGAACAGATGTGTTAAAGTCAATTCTCTAAAGTTCTTCACCTCAGTCAGACATCTCACATTTGTATCGTTTAAAATATTTATTGCAGCAGAACATAGTTTGTGATTCACGTCTAGGCTCCGCCCTCATCACTCCTCAAAGTTTTAATTTATGCAGACATTTGAGGCGTGATTGGATGAGATCTTAAACCCCCCCCCCCAGTCGGAGCTTACAGGTGGATGATGGGGTGATGATGGTGAGAGCTGAGCAAGAGAGCAGAACTGGTGCAGGTCAGAGCTGGAAATTAAAGAGCAGAGGGAGGGTCTTGCAGACCGCTAATTGGAAGGAGGTGTTGTCAGGCGATTGTTGAGAATGACGCATGTCAAGTATGAAATCAGTGCGGCTCGAGTTGACGGACTGAACGAGTAGCATCGCCTCATTTGTGCTACATCACATGAGAGAAATGTTTCTTTTGCTTCAATTTGATTGTCTGACAATCTTGTCAAACTGTTAAATGAAAGAACAGCATATACCAAGTAAATGATGGTCTTATAAAAAACAGAATACTGCTTCTTATCAAAGCACAGCAGGGTGACATTATAATCCTGTTTGCATGTGAATGCATCCATAAAAAAAATCATTTGTATATCAAATACAAAAAATACAAAAATGATGCAAAACCACTCAGGAAAACGACTCGTTGAAGCAATTTAACACTAATATTTCTACTTATACTCCAACGAGTCAAAGTTACTTTTCTTTGTAAGTAAACTTCTGAGTATGTCTTCCTTTGCAGTGATTGGATGACTGGATGTTTATATAACATATAAACCTTTTCTTGAGAGGGACAAAAACAAAAGCAAGTGAAATTTGTTGAAAAATGCAGCGAGGTGAGGATGACTCAAAGCAAGGTGAATCATTTCTATTTCGGAGACTGTGCTGCATGAGCTCTGGCTCTGCGTTTTATCATTTCGCAGCCTGTAATATATGATCATTCCCCCGTGAGTCACAGCGACAATATTTTGGTGTCTCCTTGCCTTCAGCATCAGCGTCCAGCTTGGAGTTATCCTCGTGTGCTCTCGGCCGCCTCTCTCCTCTCGTGAACCTATACTCCCAGCCTCTTGCACTTGTTTACAGACGGGTCAATGGAGCCAATACCACAAATCATTGGATATGTATGTCCTGTCAAAACACGCCATCTTCCCACTCACAAAGAGTCTGGCCAAAGGGCTCGCCTTTTAAGGGACGGCCAGCCACCCTCTGCCCTCACAGCTCCGGCCCTGCCAAAGGTGTGGCTACAGGAAATACATTCTTCAGTCAAAATCTGTTTGTGTATAGCAGCATCAGCAAGACCAGGGCACAAACAAAAGCAGTATTTTTGGAGCCTTTCACTTTTGGTATCTATCCACAAGCTCATTAGTCTGATTGTGTCTGGTTTGCCGCACGCGTGTTAGCGTCATAAACTAGCTATGAAGCAGCTCCAAAGGCTTTTTGAACGATGTCTGAAAGCTTTTTCAAGCCTGTGGTAAAGACATTTTTTGCTCTTATGCAATGTATTCTCTGACCTCTAGGAATCCGATGACCACCACCTCAGCAGAGTCGATGAACGCCTCAGTAGCTTTGGTGTCATTCAGCCTGGGAAGGGCACTGTCTGAAAAAGAAAACATTTAAATACGTTTCTTAGAAACACTTTTCAACTCATAGTTTGGACCTGAAGTCCCAGGCGATCAACGATACTAAGATTCAACACTCACTCATACATACTGCACTGGGACAGAGCTGTTGGCTGATACTAACATTAGCATGCTAACATCTTTCAAAATTTAAGCTGCACCTTGCTGAAGTTTGGACACAAGCCAAAGTTTTGGAATAATTAAGATATTGAAAGTCAAAGGACTTACACATCATCATGAGGGGAAATATGTCCGTTCCAAAATGAAATTCATGCAAATTTAAAAATGATTGTGGAGATCTTTGACACAAAATGACCAATGTCCAACTTTTGGCAGCGCTGATGAGCCTTTTTCAAACGTGCACTCCTGAAATTGTCTAGTAAAGTTCAAAACAGGTTGCATGTTCACATGTACACCTCACAGAGGGAGACTTTCCCTGTCGGTCAGACGCTCAAGACGGGGTCTCAGGAGGCAGGACGGGCATAGAAAAGACGACTCAACAGAGTCTGCGCTACAGTTTTTTGACTTTGACAAGTTGAGAGATCTGAACGCCATCCCTGCTCGCTTACAGGAAATGTTCCTGCTGTGTTCACACGTCGGCTCAACCCAACTTCACATGGTCATTTTACTTTGGGGCTGGCAGCAAAGAAATCCATGTAAAGTCGGGGTGAAGCAACCAGCCGTTTGCGTTCACACATGCAGCTCACCCCAAACATTTCAGGAATGTTCAGGTGTTTTGTGAATGAGTGAAAACACCAAAAGAATTAAACTCAGTAAAAACACATGATATACCAAGTGGATTGTGGATCTATCCAGTAAATGCTGAACTATTTGACAGATAAGAGGAATATTTGACTTGCTGGGGGGCTTGGGAGAAATCACCAGAGTAAGTGATCCATCCTCCAGGCACCGTGAGTGAATGTCTGTGCAGTAGTTCTTCTAATCCTTGAAACAGATGTTAAATTATAGTTTCACACTTCTGGATTCAGAAGTGCAAGATTAAAAGCCTAAGAGCTAAACTCAGTTCTCAGTAGTAGCAGTCCACAAATGGCTAATTAACAGAACAACAAACAGACCCACAATGAAATTCATTAGAGCTGCAACCCGGAAATTCACATAAAAGTCAAACTTTAAAGTTTAATAGATGTACCTTTCTCTGTAGCAAGGACAGAAGACACCAGGAGGGAGAAAAGCACGGTGATCAGCATGTTTTTAATGATCCGACTGACAGGGAGGCAGGCTAAAGAGATCAGAGACCGAGTGCCCAGAACTCTTTGTAGCTGTTTGACTCTTTTGAAAGAGATGCGTCACCTCTGCTCAGTCGCTGAACGATTGCCAAATGGCAGCTGGCTGTGGCTGCTGCAGATTCTCTGAGATGTGATTGGAGGCTTCGTGGGAACCGGGCAGGTGTTCTGGTTGAGTGGGGGTGGGGGGGGGGGTTGCTGGGACTTTGGACGACGTGTCACCATTCAAAAAGGGGACAGGTGTGAAAGTATGTGTGCAGTATGGCACCTGAGGTTAACAGGGATAATACTGATGACACAGTCTTCTTCATCTTTACTCCAGTGAAGCATCACACAGCTTTCATTTCTCATTAGTAGAACATTTGTCATCCATTGTGGCTCTGAGGCTCTCCTGTCGTATACTTCATGCTCATGTTTTTTTTATCCACGAGAAGGCCTCTGCTTCAGGTACAGAGCCAAGATAAACCAGGCTGCATTTTGGTACATTCACCACTAGAGGGACACGGCTTCCATCTAATCCATTCACTCACCTCAGTGGAGAGTGTGTGGTGTAAAGAGTGAGATATCTGGACACACATTGAAGTGTAACGATGCCTTATATGGGCATAACTGTTCAAACCAAAGTCTTTGTGATTGTACCATCTTATTAACCCTTTTTCTATATGATTCAAACTCCTGAAGTGTCCATTGAAAAGTGAAATATAACTCATGATTTATTGATTTAGTTGTTAGTGTAAAGTTACAGCTATGTATTTCCTGCAAAAACTCAAATATTATCAAGTGTATCTGTCTTATTTCTACTTTGAAATGATATCTCATCACACTTATTATAAGCCACATTCACCTGACAAGTCCAGATAAACATTTTATTGCCCGGATTTTTTTTCAATTAGTAAAAATATTTGCCAATGCAGTGACAGATTTGAGAGTGTCTTGAAATGATGTGTCTTTATTTAAATGAGCTATTATTTCAGGATTCTCAACAAGTATCATTTTCTTACCATATTGGTAAAGTTATTTGCCTATTACAAACACTAAGAGAGACCTAATTTATTGTGTTTTATATCTTGAAATAAGAGGATTATTTTGGGCTTGTCGGGTATTGTAGCTTACATGAAGTGTAAAGAGATATTTATGACCAGAAATTAGAGAACTTGCTGAGATTTGAGTTTGTTTTTTGTGTTTTTAAGATATCTATTACTTTCTCAGTAATGATCCCAACGATCTTTTATGAGAAAAAGATTAAATCAGAGAACTTTAAGATAATCTGCAAATTGATCTGGTAGCTGGAGAGGTGCCAGATCATTTCCTGAGCTTTGCAGAGGTGCTCTTGAGCAAGGCACCGACGCCCCCCCCCCCCCCAAAAAAAAAAAAATGTCATGGCACCATGATGAAGTCAGTTCCAAAACACTAAATCATTTTGTATCAAACACCTGCTTACATGCTTTGAAAAAACAAAGTCCAGTTTGCATGATACATTTCTAAGAGCACACTTCAGTGCGTCTACTGGGAAATATCCTTAAAAACTATTGTAAAAAATGCTTTTCATCAAACACCCTGATTTTAAAGTGATACAGGGAATAATGATGCAGTAACAACTGTTCAAATCTCAACTTTAAGGAGAGAAAACATATCTTTTAAGAAAGTCTCAAACTACCAAAACCACCAGAGAAATGTTGAAATATTTCCGTATTACAAACCAAAAGCCTCTGAAATGCAAACGTACTTATGGCAGCTCATCGGCAAATGTTACACTAAACCAAAAAGATATATTTATGATATGGTTTTTTTTCTTCAAGTAACAAAGAACCTCATAAATCGCAGACAAACAAACAGTTTGGTCGACCGCAGAGCAGAAGAAATTCTTCTGGATGCACAAAAATACAGTGACCTCTAAAGGAAAGGAAAGCAGGGGCAGTTTTTTAGTGCAAACTCTATGAACCTTCTCCTGTACATCCATCAAATCCAGAAACCTTTCACATATCATTCTTAAAATGCTGGATAATTTAAGTTTTTTCTAAAGTCTTAACTCGGTCAGTGGAAGCAGAATAATAAGTGTTACATCTAGAAAATCCCTCAAGGTCATAGATGAACTTTGTAGAGCAACAAAATAAACAAAAACAAAAAAAGAACACACGGCTATTAGTGTTGATGAGCTTCATGCTATTCTAAAGGCTTGTTTGTGTGTTCTTCTTTCTCATGGGGCTTAACTGGGAAACACTAATACTGCAAACTAGGGCAACACCTAACGTCATTGCCGTATGAGTTGTGTGAAACACACTAACAGATGTCCGAGCCGTGACGCCTGAAACATGAGCATGCAACTCTGCACAGGTGAGAATAAAGCTTCTTACAGACACTTGTTCTGTCCCTCTGGTTTCACAGAATATTACAGGGCACGGCTTTAGATTACAGCCCACAATAAACTGTTTTATGAGTTTCAGAGTTTACACAGAGAAATCCATGATACTTTATTGGTTTATTTAAGGACAAGGAAAGAGACAAAGTGTCAGGGAGTATGAGGAAGATTATCATCTAAATATCTCTATTTACATCCAAATAAAGCTGAATTAAAAAAATATGAAGTGTTTTTCAAAAAGCTTAGGACCTCAGGGCGCCGGTAGCCTGGTGGTTGGTGCACGTGCCCAATGTGCGGAGTCCAGAGGTGTTGCTTGTCCACAGGCAAGGCAGGCAACTGCTTGGGGCCCCAGACCAGTAAGGGGTGGCCCAACATGTCCAAATTTTGCAATGACAGTAGAAAATCTCCCTAATGGGGCCCCATCTGACAGCACTCATTCTTGTTGCCCTGCCATGTGTTGCATGCGCTATGACCGTGAAAAACAAAGTTTGTCAATGAAAGTGAAAAAAGTTGGAGGGCCCCCCAATTGATTTTTGCCCCAACAGACTCTAGAATCGCCGCTGATGGAGGGTGTGGTCCTCTGGGCGGGTGGCCCGGGTCCAACCTGTCGCTTCTTTCCCGCATGTCAATCTCTATTTGTATAGCACACATTCATAACTAATGTTAATCATAACATAAACTACAACTTTCAGTCTCCTCAGACGAGAATCTGGATATAACCGTTTAAAAAAGCTTCTTCTGCGTAAATGTCTCCTTCAAGATTTTATTTGCAGACGGCTGTAAGACTTTCTTTGCCTCGCTGCATTCTCAAAGACACCCAAACAGCACTTCAAGATCTTTATGTTATAACCAGAGCCGACACATATGCTTTGCAGTAAAGACAGCGTTTATTGCATTCCTGACACAACAGCAGGCCGGAGAACGCTCGGAAAATGGAAAGGGAGGAAGAACAGAAATAAAAAAATGTAAAAACTAACGCTGTGTTTGGAAATTTCCGACTCTTTGTGGACGAGTGTTTAGTGTTCGACTGGCTGGAAGAAGATACAGTTTAGGTTGAAATTACAGACACACACGCTCATAAAGTTGGTGCTGCAAATGAGAGAAGGCTAAAGTGATTATTACAAACGCACAGAGGAAGAAACTCAGACAGCAGAGTATTACAGAGGCCCGTTGGTGTTTTTATATTCTAAAAAGGATTGTGGTGACCGTTCATCTTTTTCAGGAAGAACATTGTACGGTTTAGCAAGTTTTTAGTTTTTATTATTGGTATTATTTCAGGTTATTGTCGACAAAAATGAGACAATATTTGTCTAATATGATGATTAAAGATGAAACAATCTCTCAGACTTTGGTTGAAACCCTCAGGGATATATGTTTAGACAATAATTTAAGACAAACTTAGAAAAGAATGAAGACATTTTGCTCTCAATCCATCGTCCCCTCTTTGTTAGACACTGATGAGAAACAGAAAGAGAGGATCACTGCACGCTCAAGGTTCAATTAGTGTTGCACACTTGAAAGGGACAACCGGGCGTGCATGGATTTCATAATAACCTTTTCCTCCTTTAGGTAATACAGACACTTAAACGTCTGAGCCCCCCTGAGGCTCAGGTAAAAAAATAAAATCTGTTTTAAAATCAGACCTGGGAGCAAATTTGTAAACTGTGCGCGCAGTTTTTTGCCAAGTGTTGGCATGCTTTCATAATCTGTGCCAATAGTTAACAAATCAGCCGGCACGGATTTCTAAACCTTTGGAATGGATTCACACACAGAGTTTGAATTTTTCTTACCTGAGCTTTTTAAGTCGCCATAGAAACAAGAAAATATAGCTTAGCGTGGACTGAATGACGCATGTACAGAACACTTTCTCACTGACACACACACACATTCAAAATGTCCACACACACTGTAAATTACACTTATATTCTGCACACTCCTTACAAGACATCTGAGTAAGTGAAATATTATTGCAGGTGCTTCAGTTTAAAAGAGTGACCTTGTTAGCTGGCTGCTTTCAGCGGAATGCGTCAGTGGTTGTCATAGTTACAACCGATGTTGAAGACTGCAGGTTAGGTGTCCAAACAAATGCTTTCTTGATTTAAGTTTTTATTTGATTGTTAAACACTCACCACATATGTCTTTATTGTAAAAAAACAAAAAACAAAGCAGCATTCATTAGGGTTACACGTTCTGTCTCTGACATTAGTTGTAACAAAAACAACCTCTAAAGCTTTCAGCTGAAAGTCTCCAGGTGACATGTTCATGCAAACAAGAAGTTCTTCAACAACAAAAAAACCCACTGATCTGCGTCTCTTATCGTGTGATTGTAAGCGTTTGCATGAGCGGCACCATCAGCTCACTCTTTGAGTCTTACAGTGCAGGCAGACAGTTGAGCTCAGTTTCTCGGTGACGTGACATCAGTGATGTAATGCAGGTAAACAAGAGCTGCATGAGATTAATGGTATTCAGATTGTGGCCGGATTAAAACTGTCACTGTTTGTCAGTCTTCAGCGGTTACACAACCTTTAACTCCGTGAGGCTTTGAGAAAGCCTCGGAGCGTAAAGGTCTCACAACATGTGTTATTAATCCTCCCGCACTGCTGCTCATCTTCTCCTCGCACTGACAGTGTCTTTTTAACTTTTAAGGGAATCGGGTTGTCACGACACCAATCGCCTACCTGTTTTGATACCAACAGGAATGAAGGTAGAATTCCAAACATAGTAACACATCAAGACGATCACACCTGTGTGTCTGTTTTCACACTACATGGTCATTTCTTCTCTTCTGCTTCCAGCCCCAATTAATTACTATAAAAAATAATGTGGTTTTTTCGGCTGCTGTATTCTTTTGTGGTGTTCTTTTGAGTTACCCGTGTTTGGATGTGCCCGTCAGTGCGTCTGTGAGGACAGTGCCTTTACCAACTCGAGGGACAGTGGGGGTCCCCAGTCTCTGGCGCCCTTGTTTAGGGGGGTCACAACGCTGCAATGATTTATTCTCTTTGAATTGAAACCAGTGTCTGAAGCCAACACTTCAATGAAATGAAAGTTTAAAACAGCAACAAAGGGACAGCTGCTTGTTTACTGAAGTCCCTGCAGGTATCGGAATATAATTATATTTATCATTTTTCTATCTCTGAAGATGTGATGTATTACACCAAACAACATGCAGTGATGTCATCTCTGCACTGTGCACATTAGCGTGAATATCAATACACTTTTCACACTTGTTTAATGTGAAATCGTAGCTGAGTTGTAGCCACAAAAAGCCGCCTGAATGGGTGCACGTGTTGTCCTTAAATAGCAGTCGTGGTCAGTTTTAGCAGGGTGATCTTGGCTATTAAAACTCTCGTACTGTGACTGTCTGCACTGACCCACATGGGCGAGTCCCAATCCTCTTACAGGCCGATTAAGGTGCCAGCACGTCGAGCCTCAGAGTCAGGAGTCAGACCGACGTGTCAGAACAGAGGTTTAGTGCGTATACTCTCAGCTTTCTGAGACGTTTTTGTTGTTGTTGTTTTTGTTTTTGTTGCAGAGCTGCTGCTTGAAAAGGAATATACAGCGTTATGTGTTTTTAATGTTAGAGCATCCAAAACTAATTTAACTGTGAACATGTTTCAATAACTTACACAGATCTTTGTTATTAATGAAATATTTGCTTTAATGTCAGCAGCATTCTGACACTACAGTGGTCATGCACCTATGAGCAGTGACGGGAAAGTTACTGAACATAAGTTACTACAGTCACTACCAATAGCAGTTTGTTAATGGTGCTTAATTATGGTGCGTTCTAATTGATAACTCCTTCATATGAACGCGAGGAGAGGGGGGGTTGGCGGTGTGTCGCTGGAGGAGAGCGGAGACTTTTACTATGGCGGCGGTGTCGTCAAACAGCAGTTTGTTTTGGTTTCATGCTGGTGCTCAAGGGCGACATCTACTGGATCAAAAAGTTGCACATCCATCCTTTAAATATAATAATAAACTTGTACAAATTGCCAGTACATGTCATATACATGTGAGCTTGACTTTGCTGCAAAGACACTCAGAGGCACCATGATTTGAGGGTTATAACCTGTAGATAAACCCTGCTGTAATTATCTGTAAAGTGGAAGTGATGCAGGGTAAGTGGAAAATTACAAAGAGAGAGAGAGAGAGAGCAGGTGGGCAGTGAAGCCAAACGGTGGCATCGTTCCAAAAAACGAAATGGTGACGTTTGTTGGAGAGACAGGAACAACCACCACTTCACCAGAACTGATGTGCAAGATCATTTCTGGGGTTGGCTTTCAGGTTTGAGTGCCTGAAAAAGTTCTTGAGGACAAATAGTGCCATCATGAATTTTGACTTTAGCAACTAAACTTCTCTGATATTTCATTGGAAAAGCAAGGAGATAAAATCAGGAAAAAAACCCCATCTATAAGTGCAATTCTCTCCGGGCTGAACCACGATTCACTATTCTTCAGGAAAATTGTGCAAAATGTTTTGTATGTTTGTGTTACTAATCCGAATTTTACTGACAAAATCCATGTATTTTATATTAATTTCACGTGTGTCTGCAGCTTTAATGAGTCATATACAGTATCACATTGTATTGTCTCTAAAAGCACACTCACCATTCTAGGATTATTGCAGGCCACACTGAACAAATGACTGTTTACAAACTCATCATTCCAGCAGAACAGAGGCTGGCTAAGACTGTTTGGGCTCATTCTCTTAAACTGAAGCGAACACTCTTGTTGTATTTTTGAAATATTAGCGACTGGATTTGACTGTTTTCTCCCGATCAATTCAAAAATATAATGAATTCTTAAAGCGAAATCTTCCAGTCACTTGTAGATACATGTTGAATGGACTCTCAGAATAAAATCAAAGAAAGGAAGTCATCATGAACTAGATTTAAAACCACAATGAGAGGACTTAAACGTTGCAGCAGCCGGCAGCTGTTCGCTGACTCAGATCTGTTCTTCGGAGCATAAATATGCCAAACGCTTGTTAAAGCAGTCAGAAAACTTAATGTGAGGGCCGCACATCTCAACGTAAACAAACAGCAGGTTAACTTTGTGATGCATCACGCTGATTATACTCCTCTGTGCCTCAGAGAGAGAGAGGCTTCACATTGGCAACCGCACATTTTTGTAGATTCAGAATGCAAAGCTGCAGGACTCAATCAAGGTCAAATTAAGACACAGTGCTTCAGTCTATATGATCACTGCATGTGCTCAATATGACTCTGCAAAGTCGAATCCTGCAGCCAGAGTGTACAAATAGACACAAGAGGACAAATATGAATCATAACCCAAAGACTTCTTGTTATTTCCTCACACCCTCGTGCTGCTGTAGTGAGATGAGGTCTCAGTGAGCGGCCTCCTCGTTCTTTCTTTAACCAGCAGATAAAGCGCCTGCACTCTGCCAACCTCCACTCAGAGAACGACCTGCAGCCTAATCATCCCGACCGCTCGAGCCAGCTCCGACAGATAATCTCACTTAATGCGACTGGAGGGGGCACGCTGACCGACCGTAACACAATTAAAACAAGAGAGGGCTAATCATCTTACATTAAAGATGTTAAGCAGCTTACACATGTCTATTTTTTGATTTGATAAAAACACAGTTTGGGGATCTTAAGAAACAAAAAGGCCACTTTCTCAAAATAAACTAGTGATTTTTTAAATCTCTCTTCTTGTCATCAATAATTACAGAAAACTTGAAGATCATTATCTGATTTCATGGCCACACCTGATCTGAGGTGTAATTCATTAACTTAATTAGAAAGGCGTGTAAGAGAAGAACGAGTCTATCAACAGACACTGTCTCTAAACCGCAGAAACACATTGGCAACGTGTTTGCTTGCAATTTTTTTTAGTAACCGTGTCATAACAAGCTGAAGTCATAATTCCTCATCTGAAGACGTGTAAACATTTGGCTAAGTTGTCTTTGATTTTCTTTCATCACTAACAGCATACTGTACAGGAGGTGGACAAAATCATCGCCCACGTTTTCCAACCAGTTTCTATTGTGTGCCTGTCTTTAATGCTTTGTGTTTCCGCCTCCTTCAGTGGGAGGGTATTTATCTCAATTATTGATACTTTCTTTGTTTTTTTAAAGGTCATGTCTTGAATTGAACTGATTGTATTTTTTTTAACCTTTTCTTGCACTGTTTGTTGACATTCAATCTGTTTGTCTCTGTATTAAATCTTTTCTCTGTTTACTGGGCAAAAAAAAAAAAGACTTATAGCCTCTGCAGTCAGCAAGTCTTGGTTGCCGTGACAACAGCAGCTTCAGATATATACCCATTCTGCCCTTGATGCCAGATTTATTTTTGTAATTTCAGTGAATAATGACAGAATGACAGCCACGGCGGCGTCAGTGACGGATTAAGTGAGTTATTATGCAGGTGTTTTATATTTCATGGACTCAGGAGAAAGAGCCGAGAAGGACAAACAGCGAGCTGGTTTTTTATCGTTAGGTTTTTTTGCTGCCTGCATGTCAGGCGCATTGCGTACAAAATGTTTGAATCATTTGTCTCTCTCAAAAGGGTAGCACTCGTTGTTAGTATAGTAAACACACATAGACAGATACTCTTTGGAAAATATCAGATTTATTGAGTTGATGGATTTGTTCCTCTCTTCTGACACAACAGAGAGAATTAGTTAAACTTTGTCATAAAAATATATTTCAAACTCTCTCTAATACACAAAATAGACCTCTGTGCATGTTGGGTTGGCAGCTTTGAGGAGAAGAGGTAGAAGAAGAGGAGGACAAAACTGAGAGCAATCCATACTTGATGTTTCAAATTGTTAATTTATTTTCTCCTCAGTGGAGAGTACAAATTATCACTCTTTAGAAAGCAGATTTTTTTAGTTGGAGGAAGAGCGGGTAAGAAAAGTATAAAAGGGCATTATGGCAAATCGCTGGACAGGGTAAATAAAGTGCATGAGACAAGAGCTGGATTCTTCTTTGTCCAGGTCAAACCTCTGAATCATCAAAAGCTGCCTCCTCTCTAGATCACACAAGGACAACGTTTTCAGCTGCTGAGTCTACAGCTGGAGTAAGATGACGGGTAATGGTGGTAGAAGGCAAAGGAAAGGAAAGGAGAGGAGGAGAGGAGAGGAGAGGAGAGGAGGAGAGGAGAGGAGAGGAGGGTTAAACGATTCCATATTTCGCCAAGTCGCTGAGCTCCATGTCGCCGAAGGCCTCCCATGGGCAGACCACTGTGATGTCAGTGCCCAGACCCTCCATGCCGGGGATGTCGTCTCCGAATCTGAGAGCAGAGAAGAAAAACAAATCAGACGATTTACAAACTGGGAAAAAAACAACAACAACAACATGGCCTGTGTCAGTTTGTGTTTGTGTGATCTTTGATCAGACTCACCCCTTCTGGCCGGGCTTGGGCGCCTTGCTCTTGAAGGTACGAGCGGCCCTCTGCTTGAACTTGGGTGGGGCCTTCTTGTCAGCTGGAGTTGCAACGTCTCCCATTTCGATGAGTTACTAAAAACAAAAAGAAGAACAGAAGACTGAATCCCTGCTTTTCATTTAATTGCTTTTTAGTATTAATTCATGTCTTAATCGCAGCACAGCTGAAATGATTTTCATTCAAATTAGCTCATTTTCTTATCTTCAAATCTCTTATAGTCCTTTTTTT
Organism: Labrus mixtus; assembly: GCF_963584025.1. Lineage (NCBI taxonomy): Eukaryota > Metazoa > Chordata > Actinopteri > Labriformes > Labridae > Labrus > Labrus mixtus. Next base: position 29,541,543 of record NC_083613.1, on the reverse strand, counting down.
ATTAAATGACATCACTCCTTTTAATGCCCTCCTACATCCAATGCACAGCACTTCACATGGCCTTGTTGCTATACAAATGAAGTGCCATTATTTTTAAGCCATATCATCCAATCATTTCCCCCCTTTGTTTAGTGTTGCTGCAGTAAAAATACTCCCCTCTGTGTGAGGAAACACACCAATCTCTACGATACCTTTTTCAACATCCTGGTATATAACAGAGGGGTAACTGCATCAAGCATTGATTCAAAATAAAAGTGCAACCAGTGCTCAAAAATCAACTCATTTCATCCAAATCCATCCAGGTAAAAAGACCTGAAGACATGATGAAGAGGACAGCCGTCTCTACTCGGTGCAGAGTCCACTCAGGTGTCATTCAAATCAAACTATGAAGAGGAATGCTTAAAAGCCTTTGCTCTGTCCGTCCATCTCTTCTAGCTAAGTTGTTACATGTTATCAGAGCAGCAAACCCTCCTGTACCTCGGCTGAGAAGAAAAGGTTTTCCTCTTACCTTTTCGCTGAGTGTTTCCTGATGCCGTCTGATGAGTCTCTCTCTTACTCCTCTGCTGCAGGATTTCTTTCTCTCTGTGGCCGACTGTCCCCCTTTTAAAGGCCTGCGAGCTCTTAATCCCCTCAGGTGTTCACTCATCTCTCCTTCTGGTGCCAACTCGGCTCTGCCCGTTCAGTACCAGCTCAGCCGAGAATAGACGAGAGAAAAGACAGCAGGTACAAACAAGAGGTATATTTAGAAGTGTCTGTAACCTGTAGGAGAGAAAGCGTCTTTAAATGGAAGGAGTTAGGCACCGTATTATTATCATCAAATTAACGTCTTGAACTCCTCTTTCTATCTTAGGGAAGCTTGCATTGTGCTGGCACGTTTTACAGTTTTAACACATTTAACTGACCGCTTGAGTTTTTCACACAAATAATGAAATGAAAAGTGACTTTGGGTGTAAAGCAATGTGCTCAAAAACTAAAAAGAATCAAGTCTCTACAAAGAATGACAGACAGGAGCCGTCTGATGCAGAAAGCAATACAATGAAAAATGCTAAATGTGCACAAATACCACACATGCAATATAGCTTGACTAAACACACACACACACACACACACACCTTACCTTACCTTCCTTCCTTTAACTTTGTTTTTTCTACCTAGAACAGGTACACATGCAAAGCAGGAGCCATGCATGCAGGTTTATTAAACAGTTCACAGTTTTATTTTTACACTATTGTAAGGTGAACTCTCTAACCTGCAGACATGCTTTAGATATCCATACTCACAACTCTCTGCTGTCTCACAAATACACCACCATGTCAAGAGTTTGGACACACAACAGTAACAGTATGATCAATAATACAGTAAACTACATTATCATAATAAATCTACTGTAAGCTGTATGGAGGGCACACTTACTAATAGAAAGGTTTTTCTTTATTTTGATTATTATCCACATGTTAGAATAATAGTAGATATTAAAACAATAAAAACATTTCCCTTTTGTTTTGGAAAGAAATGCATACAAACGCAGGCATCAACTTCACTATTTCTATGTATATAAGAAACTCATGTAAAACATTTAAGCATACGCCTTTAGATCAAAATGTATTTAAGATAATAACGTGCATTTCAATCAGGTGTGTCACAACTTTTGACTGGTAGAGTTTATCTGATCCAAAGTGTTTTAACATCATCATGTCTGCAGCTGTCTATTCTAAATGTATTTATATTGCTACTGTCATTATTGCTCTTTAATGATCATAGGTCTGATTTTGCCCAATGTGGCTGCTACATGGTCATATTGTTCAGTCCTAATCATCTCAGGGTCTTCGTTAAAAATCTCGATCTCTTACTTTTGAATCCAAGTTTCATACTGACATACTTTTTATCTATGTACAAAAAGAGAAAAGTATAATCTGAATGACCAACAGGGTGCATCGTGCCACCTATATGTTCTCAGGTGCACACATAACATACCATGAAAAATAAATCAAAAATCTGTGACACACTGAAAACAACTTTACTGTGTTTTATTGTGAGCGAACAACTCGTTTTGTCTGTAGATGTAAATAGAAACAGAATCCTTACTTGTGTTTACCACCCTGCCCCATGATTTATTATCTGGAAGAATGACTTTTGCATGAAAAGGATGAGTGGGCATCTCTAAAAGTTTTGCATTAAAGGTGTGATGTGTTTGAGAAACCCTTAATGGGGACTTGGAATCATTCATCCTTTCCTTATTAAAGTGTTGCTTAGTTTGTATATTTGGTCATTTTTCCAGAGATTGAAGATTAAAGTCCTGCAAATAAACATAATTGGACATCCCCCTTTAGTTTTTCTATTTCCTACAGGTGCAGTAACCAATCAATCGGATCACTTTTCTCCCTTTAGGTCAGTAAAGAAACCAGGAAACACACACTGACAGAATCTATAACAGTGATAGAATACAGCTCTGGCCGAGGTGGCAGCTTGTTTGTACACAAACATGTGTCCTAACTTAGCCTGCACGAGAATATACACATGTGATGTAAGAGCAGCGACGGCCTGAGCTGCATTGCAGGTGATGACTCGCTTAGAGGTAAAGAAAGAACACTTAACTTTTCAGCCTTTAAGCTGCAGCCTCATGGCGAGGCTGCAGAGGAATAACACGAGACACCGCCAGCTGCAACAATATGGATGATAACTGTGACATACATTGTGCCAAAACTCAAATCTTACCGTCTCATTTCTAGTCACAAATATCTCATTACACTTAACATACCCAGATTCTCCGGACACGTCCAGAGAAACGACGTATTTCAAGATATTAAGAGGAAAAGAAAGGAGGCTTGTATTAGATTCGATGAAATGTTAATGTTAAAATATCTGTAAATGTAGAAAATAAAATGTGCTCATTAAGCTTTTTGAAATTCAATCAGTATCTTATTACAAGAAATGTATCGATCAAGTTCAGCTTGATGCAGTGGCTGCTATTAAAACATGTTGCTGCATGCAATACAAGCCTTAGTTTTACTTTTCAGTGTCTTGAAAAATATTTGAAACCTGGACTTGTGCGGTGAATGAGGCGTGTTTTTGAGAGGGTTTTTTTTGTCTTTTTAACAAGAAATTAGAAAATACAGTTGATAAGATTTGAGTATTTGCAGCATCAGGAAATGACGCTCTTGATACACTCTCACACTGATCTGCTCTGTTCACGTTATCACATAAAGAAAATGTGATCAAAGATACTTTTCCATCTTTTTTCAGACGCTTATCTTTTATTTTATCAGCAGATTATGAGATATGATTTGTGAATGGAAGCAAGAGAAACTCAAGCAGACATGGAAGATGAGTTTTTCTGTCATATTATTGTTTTTAATAATAAATAATAAACGTATAGACTCAGAATCAGAATCAGATTTATTGGTCAGGTATGCTTAAACACACACAAGGACTTTAACTACGGTGAACTGTGCTCTCTATGTACAACGTACAACATTAAATATCAACATTAAACACAAATGAGCAAAGACTGATATGTACAAGACTAAATAATCATAATAATACATTTAATTTATAAGCGCTTTTGAAACACTCAAAGACAAATAAGATAAGATAAATGAGATGGTGTAGTGGTGAGTAGTGCAAAAGATGCTGAAGTAAACATGATAATAAAAAAGTGTAATTATGTGACAGGTGGTTTAATTTACATGAGGTTGAGCTTTTTTATCTATACTGTATAAACTAGCTGCACTTCATAAGTACATATGTAGATCAGCTGATGATGGTCTGCATTCAAAAAAAAGACCTCCGTCATTGTCACTTTAAATGTCCCTTTACCTGCTTCAGTCACTTTAAATTGTTGTTAACTGTTTTGTTCACCACTTGCTTGTTTATTAATTTAAACTCTCGATAACCATCTTCTTGTCTTTACATTTCATCTCATATTCCCACCTCTTAACTTTTAATTCTCAATCGTCTTGTGAAGCATCACACTTCTACAGGAGCAACATGTCTCACCGTGAACTTTGTGAATGTTTGAAATGACAATAAAGAGAACTGGACCTGGACTTGTACTTGACGTTAATGGTCCAGAACAAACCAGCACAAACATGTGTTTATGTTTCACAGCTCAACTGTGAACTCAGAGTAATTTAATGTCATTGTATAAATTGTATTTTAATGTCTTCCTATGGCTTAATGTCATGTTTCTGTATTTCTATTGGATCTTGTGTTTTAAAAATATGTATTTTCTGTGATTGTGAATGGTTTGTTTTAGTGATTTTTAAATTGTAGTGATTCCGTCTTTGTCACGATGCGTTTGATGTCTTGTGTGATTGCACTTCGAGTTGCCCGGTTGCTGAAATATTCTCTATAAATAAACTTCCCTTGACTCATCTAAACATCATAATATACTTTTTTGAATGCACATTCAGAACTTTGTATTCAGGATCACATCTAACGTGAGCTCCCATGGTTCAGAGATGTTTTCAGTTCTTCAGGCGTCATACTTCTTGTCAGCATCATTATGTAAACGACTTCACATGTTATGACATTCAGTCCAGTCCTGAGCCCCCTCCTAATCTAGCAGAGCGGCTTATTAGACAGCTGGTGTCAAAAAGGGACAGAAAGTTATGGATGAGCACGCCAGGGGGGATTTGTTGGGTGGAGTATATAAGATACCCAGGAGGGAGAGGAGATACACAAACTGACCAGAGAGACTTCTACCAGCATCCGACTGAACCACTGAGACAGGTAAGAGCAAGCTCTGAACATTACTCCTGGAAGTTTTCTGGCTCACTTTCAACAGCGTAGGAAGGATTAAGGTTAGTGTTAGGATCAGAAACGTGCAGATAAAGACTGCAGGCAGATACTGGGGTAGGCGCATGTCACAGATTGGATCTTCTGGAAACATTATTCATTACATTTTGACTTGGACAAGCGGTGGTTGAAAAAGAGAATCATATAACGGGAGCCATATCTTTAAAAGCTCCTTAAAACTCAGCTGATTTCTTTGTTGTATTCTTTTTTATATGTTGTTATTTGTGCAGTTTGAAACCTTATTTGAGTTTCATTCTCTATCTGTCTTCATCATGACACCTGTCTGTAAAACACTTAAGTATTGTTTGAAGCATTAGAGAAGTAGATGTTTGGCTCTTCTATTTCGGCTTTGACTCTCCAGAAGTCATTCCTTATCTTCTCTAAGTTGAAGATATATTTTGCAATTTTTAAAAAGATGATAGAAGACAGATTACATGAAGTCCTGTGAAGTTGTGTTTCAGTGCTTCAAAAGAAAGTTTGATTAAATTTGAACGTGAAGTCTTTTGGTGCAGAGTACAGAACTTTGATTGTTGTCACTTTCGATGCATGGTGATTCTTCAGCCAAACATGTTTCAACGTGTCTTCAGAGGCAAATTATTAAATGCATGTTAAACAATAGATAAATATTTCAAATTCTCCATCTTTAGATCAACTCAGTCTTTATTCTGCTGCAATGTGCATGCAACATACACATTTAAAAGACGGATCAGAAAATAGCAAACAGTGCTGAAAAGTATTTTCTATTTAAAAATCAAAGAAAAAAGCATCAATGATTTGAGAGATCTGAACGAGTTTATACTAATTAAACAGACAAAAAAGGAAAGAAAAAAATCAAGAAATGATTGTTTCAATGAAGCGCGAGAGTATAGCCATCACTTTCAGCGTGAGATATTTGCATGACATGAAGTCATTGTGTACAAACTGAGATGACAGGTCTTCCTTTCTTACTTTTATTTGTTCTCTAAGTGCTGGATCTAATCATGGTTTATCATAAAGTTTGTCTGCCGTCTTGTCTGAAACAAATCATTCCAATGCAAAGAATCTTGCAGGCTTAAAAAAAGTGAAAGGTTGGAGAATGTTTCTCACACAGATCATCAAAACCTGCTGATTAATAATGTTTGTGTTGTTTGTTCTGTCTGATCAGTTAAAGGAGCGCTGTGTTTCTAGTTTGGACATTTTTTTAAAATCAGGCAGGGTTTGAAAGTTTAAATCCTACGGGTTAACTTGGACCTGATTAGGGATTTAAAGAGAGTATTATATTAGCGTGCACGTTCAAATATGAATCCAGTGAGCTCAAAGAACCTTCTGGTGAAGTCCAGATCATTGCTGAGCTTTCTCTCAACTCTAACTGAGATCAGAGTCAGATGAAAGCAGATTTGAAAATCACCTGCTCAGGTCAACATGTCCTTACACTCCTGGTTTATTATTCAACATAAGCTATGCGTGTTAGCATCAGACTCAGTTTGGAATTAGGAGAACTTAGTAATATCCTGGACTCAAGATGCCTGATGTGTCCAAGAGTAAATCTTTAAAGCCAAGGTGTAAAAATAGACAAAGCCGTTTGTGTAACAGGCTCTACCGGAGCTGTATGACTGCGTTAAGCTATGATTTCACCTCACTTAGGCACCTTATCTCATCCAAGCAAGGGGGGCAGTGGGACTTAGCGGGGGAAGGAGGAAGAGGGTCTTACAAAGGAGTTTTAACTAATTGAGCGTAAATTGTTTTTTTTCTTTCAGTGAATAAAAGATGGCAGACGCAGCTGTTGCAACTCCCGCCGACAAGAAGGCTCCTCCTAAGTTCAAGCAGAGGGCCGCTCGTACCTTCAAGAGCAAGGCCCCCAAGCCAGGCCAGAAGGGGTGAGAGAAGAGCACAGTCAACGCTGTGTAACTTTGTTCATTTATGCATGCAGATCGCAGCACGTCGAGATATTTATACTTTGAGTTTTTAAGTTTTCTACTACTTTATAACTTGCCAGTATTTCAGTGTGAAAGTCAAAGTTTTTTCTCGACTGCAAAAAATCAATAAACTGATGAGATTGAACCACGAGAACCACAGTTTTTGGCTTCTCACCTCTTAAGAAAGTTTTCATATAGCTGTGACCTGAGTCATGTTGCAGAGCTGTTTAAGAGATTTACATCTCATGCTGTTGTATCTGAAAGTGTTAAAGGCCGAATAGGTCCAACCTTGTATTATAAAAATGGAATCTATAAGTTAAATTTAAAGTTCAAACTTGCACGGACATGCAGAAAATCTGAATTTAGCTGATTATTCTCTTGTATTTTTTGTTTTATTTTGTTTTTAACGTGGTAAAAGACCAGATATATTCCACCCCTGGGAGTTATTAGTTCAAATAAAACACCACAAAATAAAAACATTCACAGAAAGTTAATCGATACTTCTGCCTCTTTTTCAGATTTGGAGATGACATCCCCGGCATGGAGGGTCTGGGCACAGACATCACAGTGGTCTGCCCATGGGAGGCCTTCGGCGACATGGAGCTCAGCGACCTGGCGAAATATGGAATTGTCTAGAAGCCTCGTCATGTCTTCTACAAAATCAAAATACATCCCTGGACTAATTTTCCTTCGCCCATTTCTCCCGAATCGCCCTTTTCTCCTTCGCCCTCAAACATACCCGTACTGATGTCTGTTGTTGTGTTAGGCCCACACGGGCTACAGGAAAGATTGCACAAACACTGTTATTAAAGCTAAAACCAACTAAGGAACGATTGGCAGAAAAATTAAAGAGATTAATTTGTTGATGCTTCATTGAGGTCCTCATGCTCTGAGTCATAATTCTAACTTTCCTCCCTGTACTTTGCACTTGGCTTGTCCACTTTTGAGAGACAGTGAACAAGCCTAAACCTGTTGTAAGCTGCTAATTCTGCATATCACAACTGAACCTTTGACCTCTCTCCTGCCTTTTCCACTCCATCCCCTTCCCCCTCTTTGGAGCAACTACTTTTGAATGTACAGCTGTTTATGATATAAATATATTTTTATTTTTATGAACAATTGAAGTAGAGAATACTATCAATAGGAATTTGGAGTTGCAGTTGATTGTGTCAATAAATATTTTCCCCAAAAAAGAAATGTTGTTGTCCTTCAATAAACTGAGCAAGTTAATAAATTATATCTGAGCACAGATGAAGAATACTTAGGTATACCGTTTAATATAGGCTACATAGGCTATTATTTGTATTTCTCTGTGAATTTAGACATCAGTACATGCTGATTTGGCCAATGTTAGCATGCTAACACACTGAAGATAGGAAACATGAAAACATGAATGCTGCTAAATTATATCTTAGCATTTGCATGTAGCCAGATGGCTGACATATAGCTTGCCTAACAAATGTAAGCTTGATCACTACAGGTGAACATGATACCAGTTTGGGATACATTGAAGCTGCTAAACAAAATATTTGCCTTTTCATTGTGAGCATGTTAGCATGTAGCTCAAAACACTAACCGAACATCCAACTCCTCAGACCCACTATCACAACGGAGAAGAGTGGATCCTTAGACAATACCATTTATAATGTGAAAGGTTTTGACATTTACAAAACCATGTAAGCTCCACCAATCGTTTAAATGTTTGGATCTACACTTATAGTTGGTAATTAAACGGTAAACACACAGCATGCTAACGCTATGCTACCTGTTCTCAACCAATCAGTAAAATGAAGTGAGCAGTTAGCTTACAACATTGTTAAGAATTAAGATAATTAAGGTTGATATATTTGTTGTTGGAGACTAAAAGAAAGATTTAAGCAGGCTTTGTGTTTAAGCTAATTGTTTGCTAGCAGTTCTCATGACTTAAGCTTGCTGTATGTTGGCTAAGTGCTGTGTTTCTTTCCTCTTAAGTGGTCAGAGGTACAGGATGCATTTGAAGCAGCTGTTACAGACTTCTCTGATCACTATTTTAAATCAGCACTCACAGTCTGACAATGACTGTGTGTAGTTTAATGTGAGAAACTACAAAATAGCACCCTTACATTTGACTGAATAAATAGAATACGTAAAGAAAACAATCTGAAAGCTGGATCACAACAAAACATTTTTATATAAAACATTTTATATGGACATTCAATAACAAAAAAAACATAATGGCAGTCAAAAGGATATAGACATGAGATAAGGAGAGGACTGGTTGTTAACAAACCATATAGCAACTATGAAGAATGGCCACATAGCTGACTATAATACATGGGCAAGAAGACTACGACAGGAAAATGACGCTGCCACGATTCCTTTGCGTGGCAGCCATTTTGTTTGTCAGCCGGTCTTTTTGTCAAACAGCACTGTGCTCTTTGTTGTGCTAGCTAGCGTCAAACTGCTAGCTGCCTGACATTCTCCAGAGTGTACAGCGGTAAAGAAGAACGCAACCGGGCTCGGCTGCTAAGGAGTCAAAATATGATAGACACAAGATTCATGCAAATTGTTTTCTTTTTTTTTTTGTTGTATATATATATATATATTACTTGACAAGTATCACTCATGCTGGTTTGTCCATGCCTTCAGTGGCTTTGTAAGTCCATCTTTGTGTATTTTGTGTAGCATTTCTCAAGTTGGGAGGCAGAACGTGCTGGGGACTACAAGTTAGCATCTTTGGCTAGATTTCTTTTTTCTTCCCCTTTTTTGTCCAGAGCACATTCTAAATGTAACTTGGAAATCTATCATGAAAAATGTCAGATGTGAAGAAAAATTCAACAGCAGCACACATACAAAAAAAACTAAACAAAAAAAAAAAAACGTGTTTTGACCTGTATGTTTTTCCAAGTGTGAGAAGTGAAAAACAAAACGGTAGCTTTGAAATTATTTACGGGCAAAAAAAACCCCACAAAAATAAAAACCTGCCCCATTGAACACACAATATAGATCAAATCCCACAAAGACATTTTGTTTTTCAACATGTTGGAATATAATCTTCCTATGTATGAGAGATAACACTTTCAGACGTTTTATTTGATATCTTCAAACAAACCTGGAGCAAATTAAATGAAATGTAGGGAGAAATAAATAGAAAAACTTACAAAAGAAAAACACAGAAAAGGAGCATGTTTGGTTTGACCAAAGTGCTACAGACCTATGTTCATTTATTCCAAATGTCTCAGTCAAAATATAACCACAGAAAGAGTCTGTTTCCCGCCCATGTTGTATATTTTAAAGAGATAATCATACGTCATGCTAATGTGTATAACGAACTAAACAAAAACAAATAAAGCCAGAAATGCCTGAATATATTTCACTAAAGGGATCAACGTTTGGTAGTGTTACAAGCAAACCTTTAGTCCGTCACTTCTCAGGTATGCAACCGGCTCGAGATCAAGCACAAAAAAAAAAAAAAAAAACTGTTAACTTGCACCTTACTGGAAAGGATTCAGATATATATTTAAAAAAGAAACGAATGAAAGATGAATATAAGTAAATAAAGACAGCAATAGGATTATCAAGGATTATGAGAACATCAATAACAAAGATAATATATTTATACATACGGCAGAAAAATGTGCTTTCTACAAATCTTTGGAACAAAAACAAAAGCCAAAACAAAAAAAAAAAAAGCCACGATTTGGAAATTAAGAATACAACGGTAAAGAAATATGCACAATAGTAAGGTGTTTTGCATTTAAATATTTTCTATTCACTCACGGACAGAATCTCTCTCTTGCTCAGTAATAGCTGCTGGAAAACACAATCACCAACTAAAGTATGTTTCAGGAAGACTCTTTCGATGTTGGACGCTGCTCTAAAAAAAATAAAAATAAAATAAAAAGATGTAGTCTGAGGGGAAAATCCAAACAATTAATCTCTACATTGAAGGATCAACACGTGCTTGAACCTGGGAGGTTTGTGGGCGGAGGATTTTCTTTTTGATCTAAAAGCTAAAAATCCTTTCCAAGAAGAAGAACAACAACATGTTGAAGGAGTAGTGTTGAACTTTCTGTAGTGTTCACACACAGTGCAGTGACATCCTGTGCGCAGGAGGAATCACATGAGACTACAGTTGTGTCGTTTAGTCAAAAGGTGGAACATGTTGGTTATACAGATTCTCAGATTTTAACCCCAAGTTTCACTGTTGGATCTACATGACAGCAGAAGCTGCTGAGCTCAACTAAATCATGGTTTTGTAAGAATAGTAATGAGAATAATTACAATAATAATAATAATTTGGTAACATTTCTCTAAACTAATTTCTTTGCATATCATAACAATTTTAAGTTTAAAGGTTCGTCATTTCCACATACTAAGAAAACTTGAGGTAAGGAGCAGCTCTAATAATCCTCCTCCCTTCAGCTTTCAGACGTGACTTCTGTAGCGTTATAAACCGTCACCTCGTTTCTCCGAGCCGCCATGTTCAGTCCCCCCCCCCCCTCCCTCTTCCGTCTACCAGAACCCACAGCTACAATGGACCTCCTCTCCCCTCTCTATCTGCCCGCACTCTGAGGAGGAACGACCAAATCCGTCTGTGGGTTGTTGTTGTTGTTTTTAAAAATCATTTTAGAGACTCGTCATTCTGCTTTAAAATGTTTTTAGGTGCTCTTTCGTGCATCTTCCTGCTTCCTACAGCTCTGATGGTTTTTTTTATTTGAGGAGGCTTCGATTTGCTCCTTTCCCTCCCAGCTCTTGGCTCCGTCTCAAACATGGTCGACAGCTATTTAAATGTCAGCTTTCCACACACAGCCTTTGGAAGAACATGTGGGCTCCGTCCCGAGTCTTGTGCTGCTGAGTGCCGAGGGAATAAGAAGAAGGGGACTATAATACAGCCGTGCAATAGGGAAGGTGGCCTTTTTAAAGTCTTTTTTTTTTCTTCTTTTTTTTTTTTCTTTTAAGGCCATCCGTCAGTCTTTAATACAGCATTCCTCTATTTCTGTAGTAGCGTATATAAGAAAATGTGGGACTGCTCGGGGTTTGGGATCTGAAATATCTTTGTTTTGGTCGACTCCACACTTTAAAACTGGGTGCAGTCCACCTCCACGACAACAGAGGGAGCTCTTTCAGAGTAAATCAATGGAAGAGAGGAGCTCCTGGGAAATGTAGTGTCTTTAGTAAGGGGCAAACCTACTGTAGCCTCCCCTGTACAGCGTGGCCTGTGGAACAGCAAAGTACAGACATTTAGTGAATTAAACATTTACCTTTATGACATTTTTCATTCAACACTTATTGTCCAGAAATTTCACCCAAAGACTAAAACCCGTTAATCGAGTCTTTCAAGTAGATTTTTTTTAAACAAATAACCTCTTCAAAGCCTACATCATGTCCGCTGTTTTGTTTCATTGCCTCAAATTCAAAACTACATTTTGTCAAATCAAGAGAGCTTTGTTTCCTCTGTACACATTGTTTTGAAGCACTCATAGTGATGTTAATACAGAGTACAGCAAACACACAGTAACTAACAGTTAAAAGCAAGTTAAAAAAAAACAACAAATAATTCATTTAAAATAAAAATGTGAGCCTCGACGGATGATAACACTACTTTTTTTATGACCTATTCTGAAATATCTTTGTCTTCTGCTTTAATGCAACCAGTCAGGACAGAAGATTGTAAATATGGAGAGATGGACTGAAATATTTTGTAGAGCCCGACCGATTAATCATCCAGCTGATATTTTCATATCCGGTGACTATCGGTATCGGCTAATTTCATTGCCGATATTACTAGATTTATTCACCAATCAAAAAGCATTTCATTTGAGTTTCATTGAATTAAACTAGCAGTTCTCTGTCACCAGCAGAGGGCGCTATTTGGATTACAACAACCATCACCACTCTCCAGAGTGTTGAGTGGTGACGCACATACATGCACAGTTACTTTTTCAGTTAAGTGACCATCTTGTCTTCATGATATATCTTTTCCACAAGTGTTTGATAACTGCATACGAGGGCTCAACGTAATAAATGTTTATATCTAAATCTATCTCTACAGATCAAACATGGATACAAGAAAGATATCGGTCAAAAAGTCAGTATCTGATTTTTTTCTCTCCTCAATTTCAATATCGGCCGCAGAAATCCCATATCGGCTGGGCCCTGTTATTTCCTCATCATTACATGGACATAGTTGATAATATGTTGCACATAATAATATAAAGCAGCTGAAGGTACTCACCATGGCTCCTACACCATAGGCAGCTGGGGCCAGGGCAGCGTGGTAAGGGTCTGTTGTGTAAACTCTCCCGTAGCTGTCAGAAAACAGTAAAAAAAACATCAGAAATTAGATCACACATTTTCTGATAACAAAAAGAAAGGAGACATTTGGTTCATGGTACAAAGTGACTGTAATGAAAGCTGCTGAATGGTTTACATTTATTCACTTATTGCCTTCCCCGTCCATGATTTTTATGGGATGAAACTCTAAACTTCTCTTAGTCTTTCCTCATCCAAACCACTTTACTTTATTAATTACATGTTGTTGAATTGTATTGCTTTTAGTTCTTTTTACAACTTTATTCTGTCTTTACATATCTGCATTGTCGTATTTATCCAATTCTTTGTAATGTCTTGTTTTCTAACCACGATTGTAGGCTAACTCCTGCATAAAATTTTGGGTAAGGGTCTACATTGCACAAATACTAAATTGCATCAAACGTTCTAAAGTCTAAACTGTGGTCTCTCTTTTTCTAGTGGCAGCTTGTGGTTAAAAATATGACTGACGACCTGAACGTTTTTTTAAAGCTTAAGAGCTTAATGCCACTATTGATTATTAAAATAATGGAGATTGTATTGATTAAAAACACATGGCATAGATGAGTATCATAGTATAGAACATTTCAACAACATTATGTCCCAGATCTCTGGTGCTTCTTCTTTTTCCTTCACCTAAACGTCTCAGACCGTCTTTTCCAGACCAGTCTTGATTAAATGTTAAATCCCTAACTACTATTTCTAATGTGATTGTGAATTGACTCTTAAACAAAACGACTAGAACACTTTGTGTAAGCAAGCAACTATCATCTGAAGGACCGCCTCAGGTGTTAGAAGAGGAGCTGGACAGCGCACTCACCTGTCACTGTAAGCTGCTGCTGCAGCCGCTGCTGCTGCAGGAGTCGCTACTGCTGTCGGCTGGGCGTAACGATACGCTGCATAGCCGCCCTGTGATTAAAGATGGAGGATGGCGAGGGGGTAAAGGGAAGCATGTGATGGAGGTAGAGGTGAGGAGAAACAGAAACAAGTGTAAATTCTTGTTAGAAGTTTGCCGTATTTCTTGTGCACTCTAACAGACTAGTGGTGAATCTAATGGGTTACATTGTGAGAAAATAAAACTGCTGAGACAGCGAAAGATTAACAAGCAGACAGTCGGCACAACTGGCTAATCTGGTGCAGAACAGCATTCACAAGGATGTAGCTCAGGCTCTGAGGGTCTCTCCCTCCATGACCAACATAGAAACCTGTTTCATCAGGTACACCTTTAAAGTCTGTTCTCTTTTTCTCTGTGTGTTGGACATGGAGGGAGAGAGGTCATGCCCATTACTATGCCCCACCCCTTTTCCCCTCCCAAAAACACACAGTTAAAGAAAGGGGAAGGGGTGGCAGGATGATTATGTCATTATTTATGTTTGGATGGACAGCTGATGAACAGTCACAAAAAAAAAACAACTACAGGTGTAAGAAGACAGTCAGCCATTGGGATTAAAGAGAGCACACACACACACCACGCTCACATGGCCAGCGACCAATCACTGACAGACACAGCATGCTTTCCCAAACTCAGAACGTCCAGAATATTAGGCCAAACATCCCTATACAAAAAAAAAAAAAACATAACAAAAACACACACCGCTGCATTCTACCCTAAAGGATCAGTCAAGACCAAGTCCCCACATTCAGGACCACACAGTGGCTGCTATGGGAGGAAGGCTGGAGGGGGGAGCAGGGAAGAAGAGGGGGGAAGGGGTGACTAAGAGGTCAAAACAGAAGGGTGAAGAGAGAGAGAGGAGGCGTAGAAAAAAAGAGGGGGAGAGAGAGACACAGCGCTAGCGTTATGAGTGAAATCAAAAGGACAGAAGAAGAGGATGAAAAAGGGGAAGTGCCTGAGACACTTTAAAAGGAAACGAACAGAAAGAAAAAGAACGTGAAATAAAGAACGATGAAAAAAAGAAAAGGGGTTTATAGCTGGACCAGTGGAGGGAGGGGGGATAAAGGGGGAACTGGGGGAGGAGTCAGCCTTGTAAGTATGTCTGCATGCCGACATTGATTCAGTTAGCATGCCACAGGTGAAACAGATCGGGAGATTCCTGGAAGGGGTCTGAAGACACTGCCCTACATCCCTCTGACTACTGAAGAAGTGTTTCTGTGTTTTTATCCACCACTTGTTTATCACATTTCTTATTTGTATGTGTTTATAGAATGACAATGCAGCTTGCTAAAAAAAAGTTGTATTTTATTGACGTGCCAGATTTGAAAGTTTGTGCCCTACGAACAAAAAACTCTAAACTGAATTTACATGTGATAAATGAAAACTTCCTTTAAGATTTAGTCTCATTTTGGAGTAAATACATGAAAAATAGCCAAATAATAAAGTCAAAAGTTCATTTTTTTAAAGGCGTGTTCCCTCCATAACATAAAGGAACTTTGCTGCAGGGATGAAATCTGTGGCTATGACGCCAAATTCAAATGAAATCCTTGTTTTTTAAAACATAAGAGAAAAAAAGGGAACAGACTTAATCCCAATTGCAGTTTAAGGTTGTCAAAATCTCAGAAACGTTGATAGTATTTTGATACCAAGTGTCTTAAAACCATCGACTGTTAATATTTATGGACGAAGCATGACGTCAGACATCTGTTCCTGCAGGGAGGCTCATCAGCAGCAGCCGCCATGTTGGAAATCCTGTCTCAGCCTAACTTTCAGTCAACCTAACGACAGGCTGAGAGCTGGAGCTGAGGCGGGTTTTAAACGTCTTGACAAACCGTTACATCGCCCCGCCTGTCAATCATGTCAGCTATGAGCCTCACTATGGACAACACATATCGGATGGACTGCAGGATTTCGCATTGGCTTCATTTTACAACACCAGAGGTTGCCGCTTGCATAAAACGTTACAATCTCGGCTTCTTTAATGATCTATAGTATCAAAAGGAACTGAAGCTTTAAAAGAACACAGACGGATCTTCAGTCATAGTTTAACCTGCAGCTGCAGCGAGCAAGAGAGAGCAGCTGTGGTCGACTCAGATTCAAAAAAGGTTGACAAATGGTGACGTCCTCTCTGCGTTAAAGTAACATTCATGTCTTTTACAAACAGACAGCGAGCAGATGATGTCAAATGTCTGAACTGCAAAGATACATTGATTTTGTTACCGAAATGTTGCCAACGTATTTATGCAATATGACAGCGTGCAGTAGTTTGATGCAATCTTTGGGAGTTTAAAAGAAGAAATTGGGGTGTTTAGACTTTCATTATGTTGCTGTGGTATCAAAAGTGTTTGATTTGTTTCTAGTCTTTTCTTGAGTTAAATTCTGATATAATGACAACCCTTGTGCAGAAGAAAGCGTTCTACCTTTGACCTATCCTACCCTTATCTACCCTGCTTTGAAGTTTTCTGTCGTCTATTCTTCCTGGTTCAGAATCAGATCTAGCCTATTTGTTTTCTCCCCCTTCCGCAACTCCGCCCATGTCAGAATCCAGTGAGTTAGTAGAAGTAGACAGAGAAGGCATTTCAATCTCAGATGGTAAATAATGTCTAGCAGCACGCAGTCATTGGAGACGAGGAGGATGCACACTGGCTCTCAAACAGAGTGTGTAAACCCTACCTGGGGCAATCTGCCACTAATGTCCTGAAACACTAGTCTACAGAGAGAACAGAAACAGCTATTGTCAACCTTGTCACACATGCGCGCGCACGCACACACACAGACCCACACACGCTCAAAATCACATTGGTACAAACTAACTCACAAATGCACAGAGACAAACCCGAGGGGAGTGAACTCGTGAATGAAGACTTTGATGGAAGTGTGTGTGTGTGTGTGTGATATTGATTTTTATATATCTGTGTGGATCAACAAAGAAAATCCTAAATGACATTCTGCATGATGTACATTGAACAAAGTGCTGAGTTTGTATTTAAGAGAATCATAAGTTAAGATTAAGTGAATGTTTATGTAGGTGTGATGAATCAAAGCATCCAGAAGTGCACATCTCTTTGAGTTTGGTCTGTGCTGTTTCACACTTGTCAACCCACAGGCAAGAGGGGGGGGGGGGAAACGTAGGTGAGGAGTGAGGCAGTGGAAGAGAGACGGTATACTTACATAGAGATCAGCCGCACCGTAAAAGCCATCCTGATAGGCCATCACGCTGAGAGAGAGAGAGAGAAAGAGAGAGAGAGAGAGGCGAGGATGGAAGGGAGGAAGGATGGAAAGAAAAGAAGAGAGTCCAGAGAAGCGGTGGTGGAAAGTAGAGGCACAACAAAACAAAAGAATGGTGTGATGCGCCACCATGTGGGCATTGTGGAGAACAACAGAAAAGAGTGACAATAGAGGGAGAAAGATGTGAGAAAATGGTGCCAAACAGATCGTGAAGAGAGAAGAGAAAGAAGGGTGAGATTATTACACACCGTGCAACATGCAAGACAAAATACCACCTCTTTGTATACAAATGCTCTGACGTCAGAGTGATACTATTGTTACTGCGAGTGCTGAGACTAATGTCTCTTAACACATCTGAGAATCATTTCATTATCATTTTTGAGATACAAGGAAATGGTATTTCAGCTCAGCAAACTAGCACTGTCATTACTTCATTAAAATGATATTAAACACACTGCAAGCACGATTATGATGTTCTAATTTTAACCAAGTGAAACATGCATTAGAGTGTAGCTGCTATCATTAATAGTAGTTTACTGATTGTCTGTGTAGGTGTTGGTGTGTGTGTTTACCCAGGGTAGGTGGGGATGGCAGGCTGTGGCACAGCTGCCCTGACCGCGCTGTAGACGGGCCGGGCCCGACCCCGAAGGTGAGCACCTCGGAAGGTGGCAGCGGTCGAGGCAGCTGCTGCTGCAGCGGCCGGGTACGGAAACCCGGGTACTGAGGGAGAGAGAGCGAGAACAGCTTCTTCAGTACAGTTTACATTACAGTATTAGTTTTAAAAAGTATCAATCTAATCCTTAGTGTCATACCTGTGTAGAGTTCAGGACTGTACATGGCTCCAACCATGGGACTCAACTTCCAACCAGCTACAGTCAAAGACAAAAGTCAAATGTAAATATGAAGCCATGATTTTACAGAGAACTCACAGAGAAATGTCATCTTTTTAAATGCTGACATTGATGTCTGTTATTTTAGTCTCGGTTGTAAATTAATTAAGTACAAAGCTTTTTTTTTTTAAAGATGGTTTTTTGTGTGACATTTGTGTCTTTATTAGATATTATATAAAGGACAGAGACACCCGATATTTTAATATCAGGGCTTGTTAAACTGCTGAAAAGTTAGATTAAAGTGGTTTTCTAATACTTTCGAGGTTCCTTAATCAAAAAGTAAAAGTCTCTCTGAGTCTTCATCATCAAGTGTGAAGATCATTATCATTGCCATCATTTTTCAGTTTCCTTTAAACTGATAATAATCTGTGTATGCAGTGACTGTATTTCTGTTACCAGCTGTACGACGGCCGCCTTGTTGCTCCTCTACAAAAGCGTTTTTTTATTTTATCTGTTAGACAAAAAGTTGTCTGCAAAACGCAATCTGGCTTGTTGCTGACGCAAAAAAAAAATCCTGTTATTTAGAAACCGTTAACCATCTGGTGTGAGACATCAGGAGACAACAAATAAATATGACAAAGGATTTTTTTCATAATTTTTTTTTAGGTTCAGTTAACGAAGAGAAAATGGAACACCAGATTTTGTAGAAAAGTAAAATTACAGGAGAATATTAAAATAAAAATCTAACCCTGAAAATGGTGACTGTCTTCTAACACGGTGTAATACATTTAAGACATTTTAGGACTGAGCAGCGTTCCTGTTTCATTGTCATGGTGACACTAAAGCCGTATTCTCCGTACTGTCAGAACAGTCCAACGGGCTCTTTGTGGAGTGTGAAAGGTCGTTACCATATGGCAGAGTGGCGAGGCCCTCTCCGTTAGAGTAAGGTGTGGTCATCTTCTTGTTTGTCATCACTCTGGCTGTGGCATTGTTCACCTGGACACCAGAAGAAGCGATCAGACACTCAGTCAACCCGCTCAAACACAGAAATAGGAATCGATAAATTTAGCAGAATCCAATAATGTTTGAAAGTGTTTGTATATGTTGTGTGCTTTGATAAAAAAGCTGCGCTTGACTTGAGGTGTCAATAAAGTTCAAATCCTTTTTTTTTTTTACTTATGACAGAGGTTAATTCTGTTGATGAGCAACGATGGTATTTAATGCATGCGCTTCTTTTGAAGGAGAAAGACATTTAAAACGAGGTTCTGGTGAGTAGTCAGGCAGTTTTGCACACAAACAATGCAACCGTTGGCACACAGAACAAAGAAAATAACTCAAATATTGAAGAAAAGCATTCAAAAAGAAATCCAAGACCATTATATTGCTACCTTTAAAAAAAAAAAAAAAAAAAAAAGAGGGGAAAAGAAGGTGAATTAAGCGGCAGATTCATCAGTTGAACACAATGCAAAAAAACATCAATCCAAGAGTTCATACACAAATTACACGCAGCCAATCAAGAGCGCATCACATCACCAGAGGTGAGCAGAATTAGCCAATCAGCAAGCATCAGATGCAGCAAGAAACCAATCCAAAAAGTTTGGCGGCCCTCCCAATCAATTACACGTCATACAGAAAAAAAGGAGGACGGGGAGGGAAGGGGAACGACAGAGAAAAGACAGAAATATAGAGGGATGCAGGAGGAGGAGCCAGTCCACATGGAAAGACACAGAAAAAACACAGACATGACGAGGAGAAGAGAGAGGCAGAGAGTGAACAATCCATCCACATGTGCAAATCTTCTAATGAGCAAACAGAAACGACACACACGCACAGGACACATCTGACCGTTTGCCTACATTGGATCTAACCGTACATGAGCAACAATGGAGAAACGTTGAATGGAGAAATAAATAAATAAATAAAAAAACACAAAGAGAGTGAGAGGAGTCTAAAGACAGAGAGGATGGGGGATGCAAATATCATTCCTCAAAATAAATCAAATCAAACCATGGTTGTGAAACACTGCCAGGCATTCCAGATCAGTGTCGCACACCAGAGAGACCTCGAAGCGCACGACAACCAACACACACCATCCAGAACCAAACTGATCAGAAAGTAAAACAAAGACACCTCCTTTGGGGAAATCAGAACAAAGAAAAGCTGACAGATTCAGACGTTCGCTTTTCTTGGGGGCTAGAAAATTATTTCACTACAGCTTTTTTTGTGCTGTTTTTTTTTTTTTTTTTTTGAAAGGCCGTAACGCTAATATGCTCACGGAGCAGTTTTATGTAGAACACACTTCAACATACATATCTTTAATTTGAATTGTTAAATCTGAACAGCCATACCTCTACAACTGTCTGCAGTCTACAAAGTGGCACAGAGAGTGATAGTCAAGTACTCCATGATAAACAGACACCTATTCTCCTCTCTCCGGTTAAGCTAACAGAGCGTTCATGCTTCAGCATGCCGTCCCACTAAGGTGCAGAAATGCAGCTATTGGCTGACACATGACACAGAGAGATGACATAGTACTATATGGCGTCATACAGATGACGAGAAAGAGAGTAAACCATGCAGGATACAGCTCTGAATTAAATGCTGAATGCAGTTAGAGAGGTGATTGGAATGAATGCATAAGAAGTGGTAGTCATAGTTGTTGCACTTGCAGATAGATGCAGTACATTCAGTTATACAAGTGGCCTTTGTAATGCCATGCGGTCACTGGCTAATCTCGTAATCGTTTCATTCACCACCTCCCCAATCAATCACAGGATTAGCCAATCAGGGTCTGTCAATCAATCAAGCTCCCTCCAGTCAAGGAGTCCTTCATTTGGGTGTTGGGTGCATTTTATTTTGATTTTTTTTTTTTTTGACAGATGGGGTGGGGTGGGGGGGGGGAGGGGTCATTCAAAGATGATGCCATGTGTACACAACTTACCGTTGCCTGGGAAACGGCGTGAGGACACGCGAGCAGTTACCGTGGAGACTGACAACAACAACAACATACAAAAATCATCAGGGAAATAGAGAAAATATATGTAAGAAAGAAATGATGAACCAAAAAAAAAAAAAAAAAAAAAAAAAAATCAAACAAACAAAACGAGGTAATGAAAAGCAACCCCCACCCGAAGGCAGAGAGGAAGTGATGTCACAGGTCACGTGTCAACAGTCACCTACAGGTATCAGCCATTTGACAGCAAACTGAACCTCCCAAACCCACTACAAACACAGATTGAAGAGGTTGATAAAGGAGAAAACAAATGGAAACAGAAAATGTTGGGATTCTGGGAGGATCGCTATCCGTCATTATTGCCCTCATTTAAATCAAATAAATCAAAAATAATCCCCTGAAATCAAACTTAATCTCATTCTAAGCTACCTGACTATATCACAGCTATGGGAAATGGACAGAGAAATGGGGGGGAGGGGGGGAGGGGGGTACAGAAGAAATGCAGTTGCATATGGGGGGGACACACAAACTGGGAGAGACGGACAGACAGACTGGCCTGGTGAAAAAGAGCGAAAGAGATGAAGGAGAAACAATAAAGAAATAAAGAAGAGGAGAGGGAACGACAGCTATCGTATGCATTCTCGTCACATGTTCATTCTCTCCCCGCCCTCCATGTTTCTAATTCCACTTCCACACACATACACCCACCCACGCACAGACACACACACACACACACACACACACACAGAAGAGTGCAGCACATTTGAGACCATGCAGAAGAGCTCTAGTAGCGAGTTTAAAATCATAAATAAAAGCGTGATTCAAAAACCAAGAGCCAGAGCAAATGGTGAAAGCGTGGTGCGTTTGATCTCTGATGCCATTTGCAACTGAAACCCCGAGCTCATGCTGAGAAATCAAATTTAAAAAAAAAAAAAAAAAAGATGTCACGACAAAATGCACTTCCATGAGATCCGGTGTTCTTTTTCAGGAGTGGTGGATGCAGGTGTGTGTAAACAAAACATTTTCTTTATTCTTTTTTTTTTTTTTTTGGACCATCCATTTTGCACATCTGAAATTAAACAATGACACCACACTTCTTCACTGCAGTCTCATTCCAAAAAAAAAAAAAAAAGAAAAACTGCCCTTTGAAAATGCCCCCAACATGCATCAATCTCTTAACACATCAAACATAAGAAATGCCACCCAGAGGCCCCCACCGTATTTGAACAGAAACTCCCAACATGACATCTGACCTTATGATCCATCCATGCAACATACCTCGTACTGACACACGCAAGCACTGTTGTTGTTTTATTTTTCAGAGAAAAAAATAACCGCCCGTCCAGTCATAAACACAACCATAAAATCAAAATGGCCGCTCATCATGATCATGGAAGAAGTGATGATGGAAAAGGTGCAGGAAAACAAACAAACAAACAAAAAAAGATCCTACATGCTGTGACAGAAGCGCATATCATCGGCAACCGTGTCGTAGTAGTGATGTCTCACCGGCCATGCCTGTTGTGTAGCCAATCCACCGAGCATGCTTTGCAAACCACACATCTTTTAAGATCAAGGTGCAATGGACAGCCCACAACATCAACACCATCATCATCAACAACAACAGCATAAACATCAGCAGAGGTGCTGTCAGAGAGACGTCTGTGTGCGCAGCACCACTGCACCATGCTATTGTGAAGCCAGAGGGGTTAGAGTTAAACACATACAGCCATCCGAAAACCTCTGGGGCAGAAACGACCAGAACAAACTCATTCTCATGGAGGGAAAACAGAGGAGAAAACGGTCACTGATTCTAAAAAAAAAAAAAAGAAAAAGGGGCGAGGGTGGTGAGTTATACCTCGATTTTACGTCCTTCCACCAGTGTACCGTGAAGCTTCTCCCGGGCCCTCTCTGCATCTGCACTAGTCTCGAATGTTACAAAACCAAAGCCCTGCGAGCAGAGGAGAGTGGAAAATGGAAAAAAAAGAAGGAGGAGGGGGGGGGATGAGGGGAGGTTGAAAATAGCTTGAAAGGCTGAGCTCATTTTTGTTTTTCCAAGACCTTCCATTTTCCTACCTTGGATCCCCGCTCATTGAAAATGATCTCCACATCAAGGATTTTTCCGTATTGCTGTGAAAGAAAAAGAAAAAAGAAAATGAAGCAGCTGAAAAAAAAAAAAAAAAGCATGTCAGCTCATGTCCTACATCTTGCCACAGGGTGTCAGCACTGTGCAACCATGACGGTCTGGCTCTGAGCCAGCTCTACTAGTCTTTCCTTCCACCATATCTTTCTCCCCTCTGCACCGCAATTAAAAGACATTCCACTTACAGAAAACCCAGGCACAAGGCCAGATTCTTTAAACCTTTTGTTCCAATAACCTTTCTACAAATTACATTCTGAGTTTCAGTTTTTCAAGTCAAAAAGTGTAAGACTGGTTCTTCTTAGCTGAACACGTACAACAGGATTTTACTTGTGTTAAAAATCCCACTTGAGGACAGGAAATAACGAGTCTGGGGTCACCCAAGCGTCCTTGTGTCCCTTGAAAGGGGCTTTAAAACTCCAATTCATCATCATTATTATTAGTTCTATCATTATTGGATTTCTCCTTTGAGTCATTAAATCTTCTTTACTTCACATTTTTGATCCATGTGAACTTCTCTGGTTTGTTTTTATGTGATGAGGCAAAAAGGAAAAGAGAGGAATAATCCAGTCTACATACCCCAAACATCTGCCGTAGGTCAGGGTCCCGGAAGCGGAAGGGGATGTTCGACACATGGAGACGTTTCGGGGTCCCCTTGCCGTCTGAATCATCCCCAATCGACCCTCCGCCTCCTCCTCCTGAGCCGACGCCTGACTGTACGTCAATCTGGGAGGACCCATCTGTCTGCTGGGACGGACGGACGGACGGACGGACGGGAGAACAGAAGAGATAAGAAAAGGGAAAAACAAAAAGTGGTGTTTAACAAATGAGTGCTGTCAGTACTGTGTCACCAATAGACCTGCGACCCATGATATGATTATTTTCATTATTTATCTTTCAGCCAGTTATTTCTTTCAGCCAGTTATTTCTGAGATTCATTGATTTGATATTTTAGTCAATTTCTAGAAATACAGAAAATTGTACAATCTAGACACACACCATATAAGAATAATAGTATAACATAACTATTAACTTTAGGTTGTTGTTTCACATAATGAAAGGGGAAAAGTGCATGTAAATGTTGAACATAAAACAAGTTTAAAGCCTCTTAATCGTATAATTAAACTGGGGAATATAAAACTCTGAGAACGCAGATGCATTTGTTTTAAGAGCTGTTTAAATGCTAGCTTGATATTTATCTAGTATTTCTACAACTTTAATATTTGTACAGCAACCTTTTTTATGTTATTCCATTTTTCTAGGAGGTTTCTCTGGGTTCCTATTTTAAGCTTCCTATAGCGCTGAGAGCCGCTTTAACTGCTAGTTTAGCGTTAGCTTAAAGTGCTGTAAATGTAAAGTTACAAACACTACATGCTACACTTCAAGTCCTGGCTAAAGTTGTATTTCTCCAGAAACTATTCTATGTTCCCTATCTCTCACCTCTACACGTCGAGGAGACCTTTCAAAAAACAGTTGCTAATTTCTCCGTGTGTCCTTCAGGTAGTGTTTCATAATCAAAAACGCTGAATGCTGTTTTAAGCTTAATGTTAGCTTAAAGAGCTGTAGATGTAGCATGTTGTAAACACGTCAAACTACTTTCCCGTTACTACTTTCAAAAAACATTTGCAAAATATTAATTGTACCCTTTCCCTTCTTCCGTTGATATCTGCGGCTCGAAGCTACTGAGGCTATCGGCTACAGGTTAAGACTCAAGAGTTGAAATGACTATCTCCAAAGTGGCTAAATATTTTTTAAACACAGGCCTACATCCTTCGATTCAAAACATCCATCTCCCTTCTTTTTCTCTGCAGTTCAGCACAATATTAAACAACCGGCTACATTTACAACGCTTTAAGCTAACATTAAGCTAGCAGTCGAAACAGCTCTCACACTGTGGGATTTAAAACGGACACAGGGAAACAATTAGAAAATGTTTTGTTTTTAATGTCTTCTAATGCCTCATAGAAAAAAAAAAGCTGGGGATGAAGTTGTTGCTGTACAAATATTAAAGTAGAAGAAATAGCCTACTTAGGCCTACTATTACACCCCTCGTAGCTAACGTCAAAGTAGCATTAAAACAGCTTGGCAAATGAGTCCATCCATGTCCTCAGGGTTATATATTGTAAAGCAAAGATAGGCCTTATCAAGAGGTTTAGTGGACTTAGGTAACACAGAGATGACATCTCTGAACAGTGAGTGAGTGCTGGAGCTAAAATGGCTTTTGATCTTTAAAATTAACAGCTGCAGCTTCCTCACGCAAAAACATTGTGAAAGGCTTCCATCAGTTTGGACCTGAGAGGTTCACAGAGTATTTGGAATCAATTCAAAATGTCAGATCTGTATTTGGTATCGGTCAGTAGGCTGGTTCTGCGATACAGAAATTGGTTGTGAGGTGGTGGATGTCAAATTGCCGCATCCAATCGACTTACTACATTTTAATCTAAACACACATTTTTCACTCTCGCTCTCGCTCTCGGCGCCCTCTCCAGGCAAAGACCTGATGTGGGCTGCACACAGAGGAACGCGGCTGGCACTCACTTGAGCGCCGAGGCTGTTGGCAGCGTTGGCGGCGCTGTTCGCTGCTCCGCCGGCTTCCACGGGGCCCTGCACGGCCCCCGCTGTGTACAAGCTGCCCCCGTAATCCAGGGCCAGGCCGTTCTGGGGGGGCGGCGGGGGAGGTGGAGGGAACGCCGAGAAAGGTGGTACGAGTCCCTCCTGACCGCCAGCACTATCCTGAGAGCCCTGTTGGTGGAAGAAAGACAGAGGAAGAAGAGTGAGGGGAGGGAAACTTCAACGGCATCTTTTACTGAGAGAATCACCCGACAACACAGTGACCACTTTCCAGAGAGCTCCAGCCTAAAAGTCATACAAGCATGGATATTATATTTCTATCTCCCTGTGTGTGTGTGTGTGTGTGTGTGCGTATGTGTGCATGTATCTATCCCCCCCACCATTAAATATTCACTGCAGCCACATCTATTATTGAGGGTCAGATGCCTCCACGCTCAGAGTGTTGTAAAATGGTGAGTGTCTAACGCCTGCACATACACTCACAAACGCCTCTGCACACAGATCACCTTTGACACGCAGAACACCCACACGCCTAAACGCTCACACAGAGACCAACTGTTAGTGAGGAAGCCTGCCCAAGTATTTAGCGCACATTATTACCCCCCCATGAAAATAACCGAACGTTACACCAACATTGGAGTGTGTAGGAGGACAGAACAGGCACCCACAAACACACGGCGACACACAAATACAACACGTGCATTAACACACAACACACACACACACACACACACACACACACACACACACAGACACACAGACATTCCTGGCTTTTGGCAGTGGGGCACGGATACCCTAAATGGTAATGGTTAGTGAGCGGACTGAGACAGCAGGGATGACAGAGAAGGCGAGATGGACGATAAAAGGTGATGACTGATAGAAGAGGAATGGCCCGACTCTGAACCGTAGCTGTTAAAGATAAACCCACCCGACACTGTCTTTTTTTTTTTTTTTTTTTTTTTTTTTTCCCCCTGATCTTTTTATAACTGCACCGCACAGCCAATCAATTCGAGACGAGCTGAGAAACTCTTCACGTACACCACGGCTGAGTCTGCACTGCAGTCATGCTAGCAGCTCTGTCGGGTCAGAACAGTGCTTGAAGCTAAAAGCTAATGTTAGCAGACTTACACGCGCACAATGAGGATGCTAAAATGCTGATGTGTCGGTGCTAAAATATTTATGCAAGTATGTTTAACATCTACGTTTTTTTTTATTGTGTTTTTACCGCAGGAGGTCAGCATGACTTACTAAAACACTGCATGTAATTTGCTCAGGGAAAACCATCTTTCTCTTTGGCGTTCACACAGTCTATTGACCTTTTCACAGAAACAAATGGTCACTGTCTGACTCCAAGATGTACGAGGAATTAAAAAAAGATTCATATCTAACAGACGCAGGTTGTTAAACAAGTTAAATGCAAATCAATGACAATCACAGGTATACTACATAAACAAAGAAATGTGGCTTTATGATTATTTTCAGTGCTATCATCATTAATCATTATTATTAGAAGTGACATCATTAGCAGAAGCGCTAAAGCAGAAAGTATCAATAATTATGATAACTGGATATACCTCCACTAATGAGAATCAATATACCTTACAAGACATCTGCTACACTGGAAGAGGGACTGCGTGTGTGTGTGTGTGTGTGTGTGTGTGTGTGTGTGTGTGTGTGTGTGTGTGTGTGTGTGTGTGTGTGTGTGTGTGTGTGTGTGTGTGAGTGACAGGCTGCAGCTATGCCCATCTGAGTCGCACAATAGATCTCTGTCCCTTTGGGAGAGTTAAAAGTGTGTGGGAGAGTGTGTGTGTGTGTGTGTGCCATCTGTCTCCCAGCTTTTGACCTTTCTCAGCATCACACCTGTGACACGGTAGCCAGCCCCCTCGCCTTAGTGACAAACCAGAGGTTGCACACGGTCGACATGGATCACATCGACATTGTGACACGATAGCATCTACTGCGACACGGCAAGAGGCAAACTTTGTTTCTTAAATAACAAAAAAAAATACATCAGAATAAAGGCAGATCAACTTCCTGCATTGTATTGCAATAAAGAAATCATTTAGGTCTTTACAAGAGGTTGGACATTTCTGATTGGATTGGATTTTTAACATCAGGAAAATGTGTATTAAACATTCTATCTTTCTACACCGAGTCTTTAATTCAATCTCATCATGTGGAGCTTATTCATTAAAACAGAGGCCACTTAGGACTCATTTTGATTTTCACAGTCGCTTAAATATTCTGTTGAAAGAAAGAAGAAGAAAAAAAGCAGCCCCTTCTTTCATGGCTTGCAGGCCCTGTGCATATAAACGGCCAGTGTTGCATGTATTTAATAATGTTATCATCAAGTATATGCACAAACTGCTGCACGCTTTATTTTTGAAGCAATGACTTGTTTTTTTTTTAAATGAACTGCCACAAATATATTTTTATTTTCTAACTTGCACGTTCGACTGATTGTCTGTCAGCTGCTTAAATACATGAATCACAAACATCTGACTATGTGGAGTCTAATAGTTGCTTTTGTGCTGCTGTAAGAGCGGAGGAGCAGCATCCGATACTTGAAGAGCGATGCTTTGAACTCAACCTTTTATAACTAAAGCACAGTGGTCATTTCAGCTGGGTGATCACCACCAGCAAGTCCCGTCATCTCACTCGCTCCTCACAGTAAATACGTGTTTATGATTAATCTTGAACACGGTAACTCTGGTGCCAAACTGCTCTGCCTGTTCTCCAGGCCTAAATCCCTGGAACACTTCCTCTACCCTCCCGCATGTGAAGAGACACCATTTTCTCTTTTCTTCTGCGCCCGGCACTCAGGCGATACAGCCTCAGATTACTGACCGCAGAGTCCAAGTTTTAACTTTTCATACAGCAGCTGTGTCCGCTCCTCTCAGCAGCTGTATGAACCTCTTCCAATCTTGTCCACAAGCCTTGAATTTAAGATTTCGCTCAGTGATAACATCCCACATTTGAATTATACCCCGAGAGGGTTTTTGATTATATGATACGACCAAGTAACTACACATCTGAAGATTACTCCACCCATCCTTCTGTTTTAATTGTTAATATCATAATTCCAGGCACAGGGGCTTTGAAAGGAAAATGTATAATAAGGGGAGCTTCTCTGTATTATAAGATTTAATAAAAGATCCACACTGTTACATCACTGGATGTAATGATGTGAACATGAGCTGAAAACCTCTGCTGAGACATCCTGAATATATTAAATTCAGAGAGACAGAAAAATGAGAGCAAAAACAAGGAAATTAGTCAGTGTAGCTCAGGCTTTTGACTGCAGGAGACAAATTACATCAAATGCTTAATGACACACTGGATGGCTTCCTCTTGCATCAGCCCGGCCCGTTAGATTAACTTTTCTTGATGATGTTAGAACGATAGTGGGTGGAGCAAGTCATTCTGGGTCACCAGGTACGGGCCAACTTGGATGACACACAGGATTAGAGAAACTAGACCCAACTCCTGTCATGCTGGAAAGGGAAAGTTGATCACTGAAGTTGGGTCAGATGAGGTAGAGAAAGTAGAAGTTGCAGCAATGAGGTAGCACGCTAAGAGCAACGCAGCATCACTATGTTAAAAACAAACCTGAAGACATTCCCTGTCTTACCAATCAACCCCATCCTTCACTATCAACATCCCCTTATCAGCAGCTCCTCTTGGGTGAGTCCCCACAACTGGTTGGCTAGTAAAATTACATTTGCTTACTCTGGTTTTTGGCCAGAAGCCTTCATGACATTCCCTTCATTCTCAGCTGAACTTTGTGTCAAGGGCTGATTAGCAAATGTTTGCATAGTAAGAGGCCCTAACAGAAAGCAGGTAAACATTGTACCTGCTCAACGTCAGCATGTTAGTATGAAGACATTTAGCGAAAAGCACTGTGTCTACAGCTGTTTTCACACATGCTCTCTGGATTTTTTTAAATTTTTTTTAGAAACTTTCAGCCAGCCTGCCCCCTAACATCATCCTGAGTTGTTTATTAACACATGTCCCTCACATTGTGAAGCTTTCCCCTGTACAGTATGTAGAGGGCGGGGTCTAACAAAGCAAGTCATGACAAAGAAGAGACACTGTGGAAATTCAAGAAGGCAGACAATACTCCAGAGACCTCCACTATACTGACACTTTTTTGCCTAGCTATAAGTGCTACATGGAACTGGACGTATGGACTTGTGCTTTTCTAGTTTTCTGACTACTCAAAGCACTTCTGGCAGAGGCTGCTATGTTGAGTGACCATCAGTATTAGCCAATACACTGCAGACAAAGCAGCGGGAGCTACTTGGGGTTCTTGCCCAACGACACATCGTGACTGCAGGACTTCCCGGTTGAGAGACGAGCGGCTCTACCACTGAGCCACATAATCACAAATGAGTGTGAAGGAATATACCGGCGAGCAGGAAAGACAATTAGTCTGCTTTGTGACAAGAACGTAGATTGCACCAGTCATGTGATCTAAAAGTCATCATCCCCCCCCCCTGCCTGCTTGTGGTGGATTTTCTTGAATATTTCCTGCTGCATTCACACATCAGCTGATCCAACTTCACACAGAAATTCTACTAGTAGGCTGGCAGGAAAATATCTGTTTTCGATAACTGATTCCAGTTAAATTCCGGAAAAAAAAATTGGAAAATCTGTGCATGGGGGAGTTTTGTGCGTGTGAGAAAACACACTGATCAGTAGGCTTAAGTTTGCATAGCTTATCTGAAAGGTCACACTCAAGAGTCAGGGTGTAAAGCTGACCATTGGAGAGTCATTAGCCTGGTTTATAATCCGAAGCAAACATGTAGCCCCTCAAAATAAGCTGCCTTCAAGCAGACAGCCAACCTATTTGGAAAATAAGCAAAAAAAAGATAATAAGAGGAAGAAATGAAGAAAAGGTATTAAAGCGCCCTCAGAGATTTCTTCAACAACAAAACAAAGAAAGAGCCCAAAAAAAAAAACCTTTAGTCAACTTTGTTGGGAAAACTACCCTCCCACTCTGCTTTAAAATGTTAATCATTGCTCCTGTGTTGTCGCACTCGAGTCAACACTGATGACTCATGACACAACTCACTCAACCAGAGATGAGTCAGTCTTTGACTTGACAGGTTGTGATGCAATCAGACAAAATGATAGTGGCTTGGATTTTTAATAACGGCACACTTGGGACTTTCTGTTTTGACATCACTGAATATTACTTCCAGAGAATATACCACTGTTTAGATTTGTATCTCTAGCAGTCATAACCTCCCCCTCATTGTCGAGGCTCATGCACCGCAACAGACTACAACCTAGCAGGAGAATGGACAACCCCGGCTGTTGCTGCTCCTTCTGCCAGACCAAAATAGAAAATGGGAATACGAGCCAAAAACAACCGTGTATTTGTGTTCTACGATTGGCCTTTTCAGAGAAGATGTACTTTAACTTCATCTCTACAGCACTCTCTCTAGATGATAGCCTGGTATATACAAAAATAGTGTGTGCCTGCTTGATGCCCCCCCCCCCCCACCACCACCACCACCACCTCCCCTCTCAAACAAGTTACGGGCCTTTAGCTCACTGCCTTTGTGCTTATGAATAAACGCACAAAGATTGCAGCGTAAGAGGAGAGCCAGAGAAAAGGACGGAGGGCATTTTCGTCAATTTGATCAAAAGAGCGGCCCTGCAGACAAACGGTAGGCTCGTTTTTTTTTCTTTTCTTTATTTTGTGCCGGCACTCAGGTCTGCGTACGTTTTGTTTGTGTACATGTCGTGTGCATGTCAGCGCGTGAGTGTGTGTGTGTTTGTGCTTCCGCTCCCCTGGCGTTAAGGCGTCAGGCATCAAGGGGTTGTGTAAGTGTATGCGTTGGCCAGGCAGAGCCAGTGACTCAGAGCAGTAGCAGTGGCTGGCTTTCTTTCGGGTCAGTTAGCAGCAGCAAGTGTGTCTGAGGAGGCATGTTATAAAATGTGCTCTTCTGCAGCAGTCTCACTACGCTGTGCGGGAAGGAGCCGAGGAGGAGAAAAGAGGAAGCTGGCTAAGAGCTAACTGGGGCAACACTGGGTCATTTAACATGAATAATGACATTTCAGTATCTTACTTTATCAGGCCCCTGAGCCCATTAGTCTGAAGCCTAATTCGACCAAGTTGCTGATGGAAAATGTGATGCGAGCCGTTAGCGCCGCTCGCATTTATGCAGAAAAAAAAACAACATTAAACTGAAGAAGTTGTTTTCCACTCAGATTTTTGGGCTTTTTGACTCCATGCTGATGTTACCCGAGCTGAAAAACAGCTGGAGAAACGTTCACGCCGTGTCTGTGGCATACTGATGAGCCAGGAGACACCCTCTTGTTAAATTATTCCATCCCACGTCAACTCCCCCCCCCCCCCCCCCCCCGTCCTCCTCCAGCTCCATCACTCTTCCTCCTCCCCCTCTCGCTCTTCCTCTCTGCTCCTCTTGCTGCTGTTCTCCCTTTCCTCCCACTCCCTCTCTCTCTCTGCTGACTGCTTTGCTTCTTTACGCTTCATAAAATCCAGACGGGACCCTCGCAAACGTCCCGCCCCCCCCCACGCCTGTCAATCAAGCCCATTTGCTTAGCAACAGGATATCAGCAATGCCCTGGCTCCTCCCCCCCGATACTCTTCTCCATCTCCTTATAGGGTAACGTGTCTGCTCGTCAAACAAACCCCTCCCATTACACCCCCCATCCTTTTCCTTGTAGGGTCTCCCGTATTGTTCCTCTTCCTCACACGGTATTTCTCGGGAGGCTCCTCTTCATCATCATGCATGCCGTGCAGAGACACAAACATGAACACTGGCTTCCCCCTGTCATCTCGCCTCTCGCTGTGACAAAAAAGTCCACCTCGCTTCTCTGCCGCATTTATATTAAAGGTAAACACTCCAAAACAAAAAGCTTGATGACATTATTGTCCACATGTATTCCTCATTAAACACACACACACACACACACACACACACCATGCAGGTGAACACACAAACTCT
This sequence comes from Labrus mixtus, assembly GCF_963584025.1. Taxonomy (NCBI): domain Eukaryota; kingdom Metazoa; phylum Chordata; class Actinopteri; order Labriformes; family Labridae; genus Labrus; species Labrus mixtus. The sequence goes on along the minus strand of NC_083613.1, from coordinate 29,508,966 downwards.
CAAACAGACATGTGTTTACACAGCATGGACACGCCTCCTCAAGTACATTCAGTATGACCGTGAACGAGTTAGTCTTGTTTGGAGCTCAGGTAATAAAGCAAACACTCGTCCTGCTGTCCAGCGTGCGGCTTCAAAAATGTACACAAGCCAGCTACAGCAGCATGTTGTCACCGTCAACCGCACCGTGCACAGTCAGCGAGGGCAGCCCCCTATCTATTTCAAAGGCAGGTTCTTTGCAACAAAAAAAAAAGGCCACGCAGATGCCTCGCAGTGACTCATTAGAGATGCAAATAGCTTCTAAAGAGGCATAATTGTTAATGCAACCTGAGCTTTGGGGTCATTTCATAACACGCGCTCTTTTCAGAGGCGCGGTGCAAAAGGTGTCTACCTCGCACGGCTTCCTCGCGCCTCGGAAACCATCTAACAAATCTGCACAAAATGAATGACTCATGCAAGTTGCCACGGCAACACGTCTCATTGGGATCATTTAACGACCAGCATTGTTAACCCAGCGAAGAATCAATAACAAGATTTGGGAAAAAGGGTGGGAGTCGGAGGAGGCTGGTGAAACCTCGCTGCCTGTTTTGGGTTTTATGCAAGCTTTGCAGTGTGTGTGTGTGTGTGTGTGTGTGTGTGTGTGTAGTTTTGCAGTAGGTAGGCGTCTCTCCCTAGCCTAAGGGCACAAGCTAAGGTGGGGCTTGAGAAAATATTTTAGTCTTTTGCACCTGATATGCTTCTTCAACTTTCTTGCAGCAAGGGATACAAGTATTAGCGTAGAGTAGCACCGGAAGACAGAAAATAAATTCCCCTGTTTCATAAGGAAACTATGAATAATTCCACACACACACACACACACACACACACACACACACACATACATGTAACTTGCAAAGTCAGCTCTACTGAAATTGCATCACAGAGGCAAACTAGCTCTCTCCAGTTGACCTACAATATTGTCAACTCTGAACGTGGCTCTCCATCTCACTCATTTTTGTCCCGTGTCTGCATGAATTCAACCTCCTCGTCCATGGGCTTTCCCTGCTCAATTGCCAGAGGGTGCCCTGTCACCTTAAAAATCAATTTTCTATTCTCCAGCTCTCATTCTCTCGCTCTCTTTTTTCAAACCCCCATCCCCCTCTTCCAGGGGCTCTTGGAGGAAAACATTGAGATAACAGCTGCCAGGGCCCCAGGGAGAGCGAGAGGAGGGAGAAAAGAGGTCAAACAGTAAAGAGAGCAGGAATCCAAGGTACGGCTGAAAAGAGAAGCACACGCAAGCAAAAGGCAGGAAGAAAGAAACACACACACACACACACACACACACACACACAGACAGAGAGCCTAATTCACACCAAATGAAATGATACAAACGTGACACTTCATGCACCAACTTTGCGGCCCACTGTGTGCCTGAGCTTGTGTGTGCGTTTGTGAAATGTGTGACACAGAAATTACAGTGAGGAGGTGTTGTTAGCTGAATAGAAGAGAGGCAGAAGGGAGGAAGGGAGAGAGAGAGAGAGCGAGGACAGCAATGAGAAAAAAAAAAAAAAAAAGACAGAGACAACTGTTCTGGGGACACCTGTCCCTTTCGCTCACAGGCTGGAGCGATGTGCAGAGACAGCTGCAGAGGCAATAAAGAAGAAAGACTTTTTTTTTTTTTTTTAAACTTACCTCTCCTCCCCCTAATCCTTCACAGTTTCCACTCTGAGATCTCACAAGACTTTACTGCAGAAGCAGCACACTTCAACAGCTTCATGCCGCCACGACAAACCAGACATGTCGTACTGTATGTTCACATGGATTCTTCTGAGCATGCATAATACATGGCAGAGCCGAGTTTCTGGCAGTTGCGGCTCTTGATGTTTCGGATTGCGTGCGCTTTTCTAGCTCTGGGCAGGAGAACAGATGCCACAACAACAACGGCGTGCACTAATACACTGCAGCCCGTGCGCTTCAACCACAACCGAGCATAATTGTGGCGATGCAATCTCCGAAGCCTTTATCTCGCTGTCATCTACGCCTACTATGCTAGTTCTTTCTGTGTTTGTATCCCCGCGTAGCGTACTGGCGGCCGAGTCGTAATGAGAGTCTGAACTGCCCTGACTGGGCCACTCTAGTAAAGGGGGTCAAGTAGAGTCCTCATCTGTTAGTAGTTAATTATCATTTCATGCTCGATGACAGTGCTGCTCCCGCTCTGACGCCTGTGTTCGCTTACAGTGGAGCCCCGATGCTTGGCGAGGAGACGCAGCTTTACACAGCGGAGGATATGAAAAGATATGAAAAGATAAACACTCACCGACAACACGGAAGGATAGTACAGTCCCATCATCGTATTCTGTGCAACAACTCTCACTGTCGCCGCCGCTCCTCTCTCCTCTCCTCTCTCTCTCTCTCTCTCTCCTTTCCTCTTCTCACACTGCCTCGCTTTCTCTCCCCTCTCTCCCAGCCTGTGTCACCTCACCAGCTCCGTCTCTCTTGTCTGTCTCACAGATTCAAAATCTCCCTCTCTCTGCCCCCGCTCGCTCTGTCTGCCATGCCAACCCCCCACCCCTCCCCTCTTCCACCTCTTCTTCTTCCTCCGCCTCCTTCTCCTCCTGTGCTGGCCTCTGTCCCTGTCACTCTCCCTCGCCTGCTTTTCTTTACCCCCCCCTTCCTTCTTTCTCCCTCTCCCTCTCTCTCTCGGTCTCCCACTCACTCTTTTCTTTCCTTTCCTTTTCTCCCACTCGCTCTTTCCTCTCCCTCTACCCTCAGCCTTCTGTTATGCTGCCGTGCCCTTGCCTGCTCATCTCTTCTGTTTCCTTCTTTAGTCCTCCTCCTCCTCTTACTCTCCTCTCTCACCCAGATAGCCTGACGCCTCCCTCCCTCCCTCCCTCCCTCCTACTTCTCTTCCACTGTCACACCTGCAAACTTTCCCCTCCCACTCTGCTCTCATGTCGCAGCCCCTCCCTCCTCTCTCTCTCTCTCGCTCTCTCTCCCTCCCTCTCCCTCCCTCTCTCTCTTTTCTGCTGCTGCTCTCTTTCTCCATATAGGTGAAGTAACTGGGACTGCTGGCACCACTGGGAGAGAAAGTGAACATTCTTCTTCCCTCTCTCACCTCAGGCATGCACCTTGTTAAATAAATCTGCAGCCAAATGTATGTGTCATACGGAGAGTCTTAGCATCTTTCAGCTCTTTATTTTGGTTTTTGAGCAGAATTTTAAAAAATGACTCGCATCGCTCCTACCAAAGCTCGATTCAGAATTCTAACAGATGTTTTGGGGGAGAATGGCTCAAAAAAAAAAAAAATCTAATATGAGGATCCTGCTCAGCACAAAAACCAAAGACAGACAAGGCTAGCGCCTAGCTTGTGAGCACAATGGAGAATTTAGCAGCAACATTTTCCCCTCACACACATTAAGAGATGTGACTCTGATCCATCCAGAGACGTGAACGACTTGAGAACGACTTTCTGAAAGGTTCAGAGGAACAGCTTATGTAACTCTTTTAAAGCGGAAAGTCTGACAAGATATTCTTCATATCCCGTGATTGTATAAAGATATTAGAGGGCAAGTCAACAATGTCTTCCAGCACGGGTTACACTTGGCACACACTGCACTTTTCTTTAGCACGACAGCCAATAAACGCACGCATCTGTGACTCCCCTTGTGCATCGCTTGGCAATTTGAATGTCGCACGAGAAAGGAAGAATCCGCCGGTTACAATGAAACGACAACAACAACGATTGTTCGTTGAGCGAGCCAGTCGAATAATCTAACCGGGGTTTAAGGTATGATTCAAAATATGCAAAATAAATGTAACACATATTCTTTTGGCTTTCTTAAAACGTGTCACTTAAATAATGAATATTTCCATATGTACAAATGAAACAAAATGCTTAAAAAAAATCTTAGGTTTTTGTCACCCTTGGTTAAAAAAAACAAACAAAAAAAATCTGGAGTATCAGACCAAGAGGATCCAAGGCAAGATTTTGGAAAAAGTACAGAGAATAAAACCACTGCAGGCGGTCTCCCTGAACGTCCAATCACATGTAGGTTCACAGTTTGACAACCAATCAGGGCTGGGTATCGCTAAGAAACCTCCCATTTCAATTTGATTTTGAATCTTTGTGTCCTGAATGGATTCGATATTGATCAAGTGCTTTTTTTTTTTTTTTTTTATCAATTCATTAATTCACATCGATGATAGAAACATCCAGAGAATTCAGTACAGTACCTTCTGATATGAGTTAAATAATAATGTGAGCGTTATCTCTTCACAGATGTTGTTTAGGGAAGCGAGGCCTCTGTACAACATGAATCAAAGTGTTGCAACATTTCTAAGGAAATAAACGATTTCAGGATTTTCTGAATGGATATTGTAATTCAGCAGCCCTTCGACCGATCCAAACATTTTGGGCAGCAGCAGCTAAATCAGAGTTTTTCATACATCTGATGCTTTTCGGCACGACCCTGATGAAGGCCACAAGCTGAAACGCGTCGGTCTAATCTGTCAATAAAGTATGATCTTCGCACCACAAAGTGTTGCTGGAGCTTTTTGACCTCTTCTAAGCCTTTCGCTCTTCGTGCACCTTGTTAGCCGGCGAAGTTGTGCCAGAAATTCCTTTTGCTTTTCAGCATGAGAAAATATGCAGAGGCATCAAACATTCATTTCAATAAATCATGAAAAAGAAAAGCCTAGTGTGAGGCGAGGTGAGAGAAGCGATGGCAGGCGTCCTTCATTCTCACAATGGGCTTCAACTGCAGGAAAAATTATTTCATTTTTCTGATTTAGCCACGACTACCACTCAACACCAAATCTGACTTTAGACGTTTGGCTCTTTAAGTTTTAACTGTCATGGATAACCATTGATAAATAAGAAAGCCTGAATTGTGTAATTTTCAGACTTTTAAAGCCAGTAGGGAGACCAAGTTATAAAGTATAAAGACTAAAAGACCACATGACAAATAACCTCATCTTGAGTTTTCATCTCGTGTCTTATGTGCATTTTGTGATTTTCTCGAATGCACAAAACTCTCCCCTGACTTCTTCTGTAAGTTTTCAGGGGTGCATGTGTGAAGACCGCTTACAGGGCTTGTCTCGGACTTCACACATCAGCTTCTGCTGCTCTCCAGGCCCTTCCTTCAGGAGCCTTTGATCACATCATTCTCACACGGCTGCTGACAGTTTAGCACCTCCGTGTTGTGGGAGTCTCCCCGCTGCCCGGCATTGTTTTCTTCCTCCCTGTCTTTTCTCTCTCCTGGTCAGAGGCCAGTTCACACTTTCAGAGTCCCTCAAGTACTGCTCGACTGACTTCTTTACATCCCGACGAGGGGTTTCTCACACGTTGCCTTCTCTATGATTCATTCCTGGAACATTATCATTAGGAGGGAAAAGGCTTCAAAGCGGCATCATCTTACAGTGAAATGAAAACTGGCTAATTGGCTTCCAGGCTTCTGCTGTAGCCGCTAAACAGAACAAAACACAGCCAAGGAGAGAAAATAACCTCAGAGTGAGGCAATTAAGAGCATGCAAGTGAAGGCTTAAAGACAGATACTGTGCAGATAAGTGAGCAGAGGTTGCTGGGCGTCACGGAGAGCGAGGGATGAGGGGATTATGGGTAGAGCATGAGGGGATGAGTGGATGAAGGGAGGATGATCTAAGGATTAACCACATAAACTAAGCAGTCTAATAACACAATCAGCAGGCAAATACAAACACTGGTTAGCAGATTGTAGCCTGACACACACACACACACACACACACACACACACACACACACACACACACACACACACACACACACACACACACACACACTGCTGTCCCTTTTCTCTGGGTGTGTGTTGGTGTTCGTTTGAGGAGAGGAAAAGAGGAATATGGGTGTTGCGCAGCGCTCAAATGAATCCTCAAGTCAGATGTAGAGGCTCGGTAATTGTGGCTGATCATTTGCGAGTACAAAGAAATGCAGTGGGAGGGTGGGAGAGAAAGAGTGAAGGGTATGGAGGCATGTCTTCTTCTACACGGCTGATAAATGATAATCTACACCCCCACCGTGTGGTTTAGAGAGCCTCAGCGAGCCGTGTTCATGCTATATGAAAACGGTATCCAGATGGGAAATCATGAGAGAGGAAGGTGGAATATGATGAATAAACTGTTTTTTTTCTCCTTTGTGTACATGTTTCAGATTAAAACGTGTCCTTACCTGACTGTGAGATGGGTAACCGTGGTAACCAAGGGTCAGCGGGTCGTTGTTCTGAAAAGAGAAGAGAGCGGATTTTTGAATACGCGATCAATAATCTTCAAAAGCAGAACGAGCCAGGAGACAAGTCACTTGATGTAATTTTTATTACTCATTCATTTATTCACTCTCCCCTGTGATCCCTCCATATTTGACGTTACACATCTTCGGGTGTTACTGACTCCTAATCAAATTAACTCCTCCGGCGGTGACACACTCCCCGCGCTATCTCCTGCAAGAGTTCTTCCACCCGGCAGCTCTTTTTTTTTTTTTTTTGTCTGCTTTTAAAAAAGACGCGATAACGGGGGCGAGTGAGATCATGCGAGGAAGCCGCAGATGAGAAAGAACAAAGTGTCACCCACCACTCTTAAATCAGAAAATAGGTCAGGAGTGTCAGGGAGCACGACGTCCGCGGGTGAGACACGGCAACATGAGCCCGTGATGAAATCTCAGACACATTAGTCGTAATGTTCGGGCTGTGTAAAGCAAAGTAGGATACATCAAACATCTGCAGACTAATTACAGTTAAACAAGGCGCAGAGAAAAAAAAGAGAAGCTCGTTCTGTTTCGGAGACAAATAGGAAGCACAAATGACATCCTAACTCCCTGATAAAATGTTATGAGTACAAATAAGAGAGTTGCAAACTGCGCTCTGGCTTTTATGCTAATGTATTCCATTGAAAAGGGAGATTTTCACAGCAATTACAACATGCTTTGAAGGGGGACGACGACGACAGATTTGTGGCTTCATATCACCAGATTAGAAAACAACTCTGCTCCTCCCTCCTCTTTCTGTCCCCCCCCCCCCCCCCCACCCCCCCCTCCTCCTCCCCTCCTCCCCCCCACCCCCAGATCTCGCTTTCATGTGGAACCAATGTCCCTCATCTGCTCCGTCCCCAAGGGGAACACTTTGCTCTGCGCGCTTCACAGCTTGAGTTCTCCTGATTAATACCATAGCCATGTAACTGTGGACCTCATGGGGCTGTTTCACCAAAAACGCAGCACAATGTTTCCAAATTCAAGAGGCTCGCTCCTTGAAGAGAGAAGAAGATGGAGGAGGAGGAGGAAGAGGAGGAAGCATCTTCTGGATCGAGAAATGCAGTTTGTGCGATTTTCTCTCAGAGCCAAAAATGTACTTAGTGAACTGGCTTTGGGAGGTAGAAGCTCTAAATAATAAATCACCTCTTAGAGGCTTGAATAACATGAATAAAGTATAAACTGCATTTTACAGCGAGGCCAAACTCGCTAGGAGACAAACTAGGAGAGAGAGAGAGAGAGATCTAAACAAAACTACAAAAAAAAAGGAGGAGACAGAAACAGACTTAAAGAGCAGTGTGTTGTTTCAGAGTGAAGGGGGAGGTGTTGTCAAAACACATCTGGAATTGATATTATTGCGAGCGGGTGGGGGAGGAATCAGAGCTGGAAATACAACAGGAAATGGACAGCAAGGAGAAGGAGGGGGGGAAAAAAGGGAAAAAAAAAAAAAAGATGGAGGGGGGAAAGACAATGACTCATACATGAGCGGAGTCATGTGCTTAATTTCCTTAAGGAACAGAGAGGAATGAGAGAGGGAGGGAGGGAGGGAGGGAGGGAGGGGCTGCATGGAGGCTGCTCCGCAACACTACAGGCACTCGCAGAGAACTACACAACACAGAAAGGAGTCGTTTTATTTCACGCATGTTAACTAAGCATGATTTTACACTTCATAGGGTCCTGACAAATGATGCACAGCTGATTCCCGGCTGTGGTGGGGGCGGGTGGGGTGGGTGGGGGTTCCTGACAGTGATCGTTTTACGCAGGGTGGGGTGCATTCAACACGAGAAGAGACTGCCTGGGGAGACCGAGTGAGCAATCAGGAGAAAGTACTAAAATGACTTGAAGTCAACAGATGGCACAGAGGGGAGGAGAAAGAGGAGGAGGGGGGAGGGGAGGGGAGGGGGGGGCTCACCCTGTAATATTAAAATCTAAACAAGACAGGGGCGAGGAGCAAGTTTCTCCTTCAAACCAAATCTTTTCACAAGTCGAGTAATCCTTATGAAGCGGGCCACGTCCCCCTACGTAAACTACAGGTGGTGCTCCTGTAGGTGTGTTTGTGAAGGGGATTTCTAATTTTGGTCACAAGACTCGAGTCTATTCCTATCGTGCCTCGAGACCGCCGCTCTGTCGAGGCGGAGCAGAGGAGAAACTACATTTCACCGCTCGGCGAGAGTCATCGTACCTCGCTGCACAGCACTCAGGAGGATGTGAATCCATTTCATCCACAGAGCACTTATGTGCTAAGCCTCCAAACCGTCAGCCAGATGATCTGCAGTTTATTTTCCCTCCGTGTACTTCACATCCCTTCCGACTTTCCGCAGTAAACCTACACGTGCTCTTTCAAGGGGGGGGGGGGGGGGGGGGAGATGTTGGCCGCAGTCGGAGAGAGGATTTTTTTGGAAGCAGCCTCGACAGTCCTGGCTTCGTAATAATAATCAATCACAGAGCTGTGTCAGCAAAATCACATGCTGCATCAGCCAATCACAATGCAGCATAAACACACAGATGTCCACCGTGCTGATCTGCATCTCAAGATAAAACTGTCATCTTCTTTATCGCCCAATTTAGTTCACATCTGATTATTTGCATTTCATTACTCACTGCAGGACATAATTGCTCATCATGATTAAATCGACATCATTTTGTTGCAACATAATGCAAACGGAACTAGAGCCTGACACTGGACTCCAGGGACCCATGTGGATGCCCACGTTGGGGAGAAAACTGTGGCTGCCGTTTGTGTTTGACATTTTAGCAGGGAGCCGTTAAAAGTGATCTCGTGGAAAAACTCCTCATCGAGGAGGCAGGTACGTACATTTTGTGCGTACGGCTCACTGCCAACACCTGCTCACACTAAATAATGATGAGCATTTTTTTCATTACATGGTCTTAATTAGCATGCACTTTTACTTTAATTATGTGTGTAATTGCTTCAACTCATTTTCAATCTGTGGGGTATTTTTATTAATAAGGCTTTCATTTCCTCTTTGCATTTTAAGAAAATAAAAAAAGACCTGTCCTTATTTTCAAACACTCAATAATCAACATCACATATATATGGGGGGGGGGGGGGGCATTATATTATGTAAAAAAAAAGAAGCTATATTCTTACTTTGGAGTCTGGGAATTCTTAAGAGTATCTTGCAATTTTTTTTTCTTGACCAGAAAAGTATGATGAAGGCCTGGATCAAATGTTTTGACTTTATTCTTTCAAAAACTTTCCAAATCAACATCAGCACAGTAAAAGTAAAAAAAAAAAAAATAATCACTTAACTGCAGCTAATAACTGAGCACAGTCAAAGCACATCAGAGCAGCCCAAGAGCACAACACCAGAAACACGCAGCAGTGATTCTCTGAAAAACCAGTATTCAGTGAACAACATCTGCAGGCAATTTATCACAAAAAAAAAAACCCCACTAGGTCCAACAAACTAAATAAATATTCTAAACTGGCAGCAGAAATGTATTTTTCTTGCTGACGTTTTCATTCTATTTCAGCGCCGGGGCTCTGTGATGGAAGCACACAGAGGGGTGATCCACCTACATTAATGTCCGAGTCAAGTCATTTGTCCTCACCGCTGTCACCTCAGGCAAGACCTTACTGGGTAAAAGAGAGAGAGAGAGAGAGAGCCCCCGATCCTCCACACAGTGACTGCAAAACACGGGCCGCTCAGCAGCACAAGGATTGATATTGAATCTGACAACCTCCTCTCGACATTTCCCAAAATCGGGGTCTGAGATGGAGGACATGATTATGAAACCTGCATCGTCCTGAATATGCAGGACTTCCCCTGTGCTAAGCAGACTGAATCTCTTTTATTGGGATAGTCCTCGCTGGGTGAGTGACTTCATATTCATATAAAATCTATAATATTGGATGAGCAGAGTGTCAGCTCCAGGAGGTCAGCGACTCATTTCTCTGAGCAGCGGTGAACATTTGAACTCTGCTGGATGCACTCGGTGAGCTTCATTCGGCCCCGTTAGCGGAGCGCTCACTCGTGCACTGCGATGATTTCTACATGCATTGCTGCTCTTCTTAGACTTTGCATGTTTGGAATTGAGACCTCAACTCCTCCATCCTTAACTTCACAAGCCTAATGAGACAAACAGTGGTGTCAACGGCCAAATGGGAAAGATCTCATTACTGGGCGGCAGAGGGGCAAACGGATTGATCTTTGCCACAGCCACACCCCTTTGTGTCTGCAGCAGTTACAGGTCAGAGTTTAACTCCTGCCATAATGCTTGCTGCAATAAATGTTTTTTTTTTTTAATCAATGGTGGAGGAAGGGAGAGAGCCAGTCTACTGTCTGCTGTAATGTTTTCCATCTTGTACCCTCCTCTGGTGATCGGCTCTACAGAAGTGCTTTTGTGCATTTTTCTTTTTTTATAGACGTTACTTTGAAAGCCAAGAGCTCCGATTTAAAAAGAGGAAAAATTGAATGTCACTCAACACAGTTTGCTTCAAGAATATTAATGGTGCCAATGTGTTGGGCCAATAGAAATACGTCACACGTGCTTTATACATGCTCTGGGATTTGGAAGTTGGATTTTTTTGTGGAACAGAAGTTTACATTTTTTTTGGTACAGGTTTTGTAACCACAAGGCTTTATTTTCAAAAGATTCAGGGCTGCCCGAACTATTTTCAATGCTGATTCATATGCGAGCACTTTCTCGGTTAATCATTTAAAAACACAAACTACAATTATGAGTCAGTCCAATCTGGTATCTGTGCATATTTTATTCTGTCAGGAATCAAAATTATTATCTTAAAACGGAAAGTGTTCAAAATCAGGAACATTTTTGGGTCCTTTTTAAAAAATAAATATCATCATGTATTAATCTGTTGAACAGCTAATTAATTCAATCACATCTCTATCTGCATTAAAACAACTGATGTGTGTGTGTGTGTGTGTGTGTGCCTGTAAGTTGTATAAGCCCTCTGCCTTAGATAAGGATCTCAGGATCAGTGTGGTTATAATGCCCCCTCCAGTATGAGATGTGATCCCATTAGCTGGAAACAAAGCCTCTTTGCTGCCAGTGATAGGGCAAATCTGTTCCTGCACCAACTGAGAGGCAGAGAGGGGGTGTGGGGGGGGTGTGGGGGTGGTGAGGGCATCTCTCCCACTCTCATTTCCGGACAGTCCAGCCAGCTCACATTCAATACATTTTAGGGGCTGGAGCTATTGATCTGTGCTTCTCTTTCTCCCCCACACAAAACACTCTTCCACTCACATCTGATTCTGTAAGTGCATTACGTTCCTAAGCCTCTCTGTCAGCACTCGCCGGCAGCATGACGACGTAAAGCCAGCCATTTAGGTTTCCAAACAGGAGCAAACAGGCCACTTCACCTCCATTACTGGCGCTCTCAATGGCCAGGAAATAGCTTCCTGTCTTCCAATGGAGTACTTCACACTACATATTACGCCATAATGGTGTCCAGAGCATCCTCCTGTGCTCCTGTGATTCTCTATTAGGAATCATTTGACCTATTTCGGATCGCTGACAGGCAAAAAAAAAAACGGGCAATTGATTTGACTGACTCGGAAAGAAAAAAGGAGTTAAGAGGGTCTATCACATTTGATGACACAAGCACAAAAATGTTGCAGGTCAAGTGTTGAGACAAGCAGGGGTCTGAGCATCAAGGTAATTAGACTGATTACACTCTGGGCTGCTGCCCCCCCCCCCCCCCCAGTAAACCTGCAGGTCTTTGTTTGGCTCAAACACCCCCTCATGTCTGCCCTCCCCCAACAAAGATCACACATGCAAACACTGACATCAATCCCTATTCTTAACCAAATGTTACCCACACCATTACGCCACATGGCAAAGGGGGGTTTTGCATATCAAAGGTCAAGTTTGTTTACATTGCCAACACTCTGCTGGGACTGTGTCTGAGCATTACAGATATTCATAAAGCACATGCCGCTGTTTGTGGATGTTTTTTTTGTTTTTTTAAAGCAACATAATACCCGAGCTGCAATCAGATAACCCTGGATAGATATAAATGAGACTATTGGACATGTCTCATTGAACCTTAAACTAAATGTCTGAGCTGCAATAATACTGCAGCTGCTAAACAGCCCTGTGAACATCATGTATTACATTCTCACATTTGCAGTCCTCTCTTTCATCTGAATTAGCAGCATGTAGAGACATTTACTACAGCTGTGAAATGTGCTGGTGTTTCCTGCAGTGCTTGTCATGGCCAGTCGATAGCAGATGCTATGCTGGGCCATTGGGGTGGGGGGGGGCTTATGCTGCAAATGCTGCTACAATATATATGCAGTTTTCACATAGACAAGTGACACAAATCCACTTTGGAATAACTCAATAAGTCAAGATAAGATAAATGCATTATATATTCTCAACATGCACACAAATAGCATCGTGCACCACGCTGCCTGCGTTACTGTATGTGGACAAAAGAATAAACCCCCCGCCCTCCCCTTCCTTATTTTTTTTTTCTCCTTACCTGACCAACCTCGCCGATGCCCCCTGAGCCGTCGATCCGGGGGCGCTTGCACTCCGCCCCGGCAGCGTCCACCAGAGCTGCCGCTGTCTGAACGTCGGGCTCCGGGTCTCCACGCTTCATGCCCCGGACGACCGCTGGAGCTCCACCCGCGTTTGGATGCACCCCGGCGAGGGTTTCCAGCTCTCTATCCCGGTCCATGAGACCCCGGGACACAGGCAGCATAATGGATGCGACGTCGGTCGACATTAACATTTAAAAATCCTATTTTTCACCCCCCCTCCTCTCTCTCTTAAAATATTCTAATAATGCTTTCCTTTACTGCGTTTCCTATTGGGCCTTTTGCATGACCCCCTTAAAGAGTTTAGTTATCTAGAAATGTGTTGGCTGCGTGTTGAAAAATATCATCTGAACACTGCAAAACACATATAATAAACGCGTATTTGACCTCACTAGGAAACACGGCGGCTTAATAATAATAATAATAATAATAAAAAAAGATGTTTCCTTAAATGTAAGCAGGCTAATTACCGACCCCTTGTTTGGTCGTGTATTTATTTACTGTAGGGCTTCTTAAGAGGCCTACGCTTTTTTCAGTTCATAACAAACCAATTAAACACCGACCAAAACAATAGCTCCCGAGCGTAGCCTACCGCCCAATTTCCATTAGCTCACGTTTTGGAAAAAAAAAAAAAAAAACTCCTCTGTTTTAACGGCACAACATGAACATCCTACCGCAGCCCTTAAGACGAGAAGCCCCTCAACATGTCTTCCCTGTCGCCTTTTTTTTTTCTCCTTCTCCTGCCTGTCTATTGACCACAGAGCAGAGGTTCACTGAAAGTCAATCCTCGTCAGGAGCTCTCTCTTCCCCCCATGTTAGTCCGCAAGTCTCCGTTAAAAGAAAAGACGATTTTTCTGTTGCCCCCCCCACCAACACCTTCACTTTAAAAAAAAAAAAAAAAAAAAAAAACAACAAGCAGCGGACGAACAGGCAGGTTGCGGTGTTTCCTTCCCTCCCTCTCTTTCTTTCTCTCGCCTATTATTTCCTTTCCTCTCTCCGTTTTCCCGGTGTGATCTTGTAGCGTGTGTGTTACAGAAAGGAAATCGTCCTCCCCTGCCTCCCTCCCTCCCTCCTACTCTCTTGGTGTAGTCATTCCCCTCCTCCTATCTTCCGCTCTCCGTTTGAACGCTGAGCCAGGCAGCCATGCAGCCTGCAGACACACGCAGTATGCCGCAGTGCCTCCATACATTTCACTGAGGGGGGGAGTGTGTGTGTGTGTGTGAGGAGGGGGGTCCAAAAGCTCTGAAATACAGTCGTGGTCTTACAGTACCCAAATCTTTAATCCAAATGCTTATTTTCTCTCTAAATAAAGACACACCGACAATTAAGAACTATTTCAAATCACAGGCTATTTCTATAAAACCACATTTCCCTTCTTTGTTTGCAGTGGGTCGTTGTTTTATGGCGGAGCAGCAGAGAGTGTGTGTGCTTATCATGTCCAGCAAACCCAAGATTTCATTCCTAACTCATTACACAATCGGCACACACAGGCCAAGGTCTTCACACACAAGCCCAGCTGTGAGTCATGCAGCATGGAGTACCTTATGTTCTCTTAGTATTTTTATTGCTTGGATGACACCCAGTGGTCAAAGGCGACCACAAGAGGAGAAATCTTTAAAGCCAATTTGCTGTAGCAAATTATAATCAAAAGAAAATAATGATTCTGACTTGCAGAGGTTGATGTGGTTTGGCTTACTAAATATGTATTTAACCTTATGTCATATATGCCACCATGTCCTTTACACTCTCTGACCCTATTTGACATTCATTTAAAAAGACAATCTGTGTGTTACGCTTCCTCCTGGAAAACATTACTGATTCCAACTTAAGCATACCCGTTATCTTTAAGCAACAACACATTTCTTTAAATACTATTATTTGTTGTTTTGCTTTGAAATAGTTTAGCACAAAGACTTCACACAGAGCAGAACAAGCAGCTTGGTTTAAACAAAAAAAAAAAAAAAAAAAAAAGCACATTTATGGGGGTATGCACTTCACTATTTCTTCTTGGCTGGGAGCGGTGATTTCCTGAACTCTAACCTTCCAAACATGAAAAATCACAAAACAAATCCTCTCATTTTAATGGTCACAAATGAGGACTTATTAGTGAGCGAGCTCCAAAGACGCCGCAAGGGTCTGTTTCTTATCTTACAGGCGGCCAAGTCATTTGTTGCCCCCAATTAACGGTCTCAAGTCCACGATGAATAAACATGTTTTCATCACATTTAAAACGATTGTCCCGTGTGATAAAACTCCCTGTAAACTTTAAATTAACTTTTTGAACACTTGATTGGATTACAGAAAAGGTGTGGCTGGATTAGCGATGTGGAGGTCTGCCGCGGGGGAACTAGAAGGCCGAGGTTCACTGTACCCTGAGGCAATTTGTTAGCACTTATTTATTAACTGTTAGATTATTTCAGAGGGGAAAAAAAACTAAAGTTACAAGATCAAAAACGGTACAAGAGCTTTTGCATCAATAGATGCCTTAGCACACATCGTTTTTATTCCTAGTTTATTTTAATCAAATTAACACGCAGTTACCTGAAGACTGTGATGTACCAGCAGAGGACAGAGGGGAGAGATCAGCACACAGAAACTCCCTTTACTCTCAGCGCTTTAAATCAACTGTATCTGGTTATAACCGCGTGACAAGAGTTTGGCTGGAAATAATCTGAAGCTCCATTTCAGATGCAGCGACAGTACTGATGTGTAGCACCTCATTTCCCTCTCCTATGGATCATTGGATAGATGCAAAACATCCCCGTTTCTTGCCATTTCATTTATAATGCATTGCTGTCAACCTACGCAGTCTGAGAGCCCGTCTGAGTCTCAGATAGTTAGTCCGCAAGGGCCAAATGTTCATGTAAACAATGCTGCCTCCCACATTTAGATGGTGAGCCACTTCCTGCTGTAAAACCTAGTGGCTGCCAGTTTGGGAACAAAAAAAAAAAACACACTCAGACATTTAGGAACTTTTATTGGTGGTTGAAGGGGTGATGTCAGAAAGCCTGAAAAATAGAAAATATAGTCAGCGTAGAAATGTAACTTTTTTTTCCCTTTTCTACATGAGCTCAACATATAGCTTACCAGATCATCATCATCTCCCACACAAACGTGTAGCCTCTTTGTAACTGGAAAACAGGAAATGGATCAGTCTTGATAAATAATTCAAAACACTCCTCATTACTAAGTCATTGTCCTGCTGTCATGTGGAACTGCAGCCACTGCTGGCTCTCGGGCTGTTTTCAGTCAGGAGTGTTGTAATGGGACTCATTCATGGGTGTTTTCATGTGATCTTCCAGAATTAAAAAAAAATAATAAAAAAGGGCGTGGAGGGTAATAGGAGAACAGAGTGCTCGTTTTTCTTACCGGTCACTGGCCAAAGCATCCCTCGACACAGGGCCCATCCTCTGGTGAGCAGATTTCCGTTGAGCACATGAAGTAGATCTGGGAGGAGGCAAAAGTACAGCAGGCTCTGATGTATTGTCCGGTATGAGAGCGTGCAAAGTAGTATGACAAACAGCTGTTGCAAATTGAGAATTGGACAAAATATGCGGCCTACGAAATGGCCTCTCCACATTTTCATGTAATGAATGCTGACTCCAGAGATTCAGAGACACAGATGTCAATGGTTTAGTGTTCCATGGATTTTGTGTCTATGCAGACGGGAGGAGGGGGGGAAAGTGTGTATTTATTCTAAGTGGAAAGGCACACACTTTGACAAACAAAGACAGAGATGTTGCCCTCCAACTGTTACTCTGACATGAGAATAATTCAATCTTCGGTCCTAAATGAATGCACTCAGCAGACAAGATTTTCTCTTCTCTTTATAAAAACAAAAAATGTAGGTAAAACTTTGGCAAAATTCTGATCAGAAGACCTATATCACTCACGTATAGCCTATGGTCATTAAATATAAGGCTGCAAACAAGGAGAATCAGATAATCTTACTGTATCAAGGTAAGAAATAAATACATATAAAAGCACCTTACAAACCACAATCTGACTGTTTTACACTCGGATGAAATGGAGAAACTGAAATATATGTGTTCTTTGGAGATGCTGGTAGGTGTAGTTTTCACCATGAATGAAGCCAGACCTACATTTACCCCTCATTTTAATTATTTAATGTTACGCTAAACTATCTCTTAGCTTCATATATCCTACAATTGCACAAGTTTTCCACATTTATTTTATGGCACATGAGCTTCTTGTAATGTAAATTCAATAAATCATACCGTGAGATGTCTACAAAACCGTAAAATAGAACAAACTTAATAAAGTAAAGATGTATCAATCATTATTTCTAGGACTGTAGGGCCCCTGTTTATCCTTACCTCTTCGTCGGGGTCCTTGAACTCACCATCCGGAAGGAACTGGAAGGTGGTGATTGTGAAGCGGCGGGTCTGAGCCTGAGGAGGGGGCGGTGGAGGATGTAACAGAACAGCCTGCTGCAAAGCCGGGTCCAAGGGGTTTGGACATCTACATGTTAAAAACACATCAGTTAGACCATTAGATATATAAAAAAAAAACACTTCCCCCCTATGTCACCTCTCGAAGAAAAAAAATTATCAAAATATGATATATATATATATAAGTTTATCAATGTTGGCTCCTTTTGCACCGATGTCTTCCTCTGCTGAGCTCAATCGACTTTTTTCATTTTTTGTTTCCTTCACATCAGAGATACTCCGACGTACCCGTTGTAAAGCAGCAGCCACACAGCTTTGCCAGAGCGGGGGTATGCCACACAGAAGTGAACCAGCAGCACCAAATCTGGATCCGGGGAGTTGAGCAGCCGCACTTCCAAGTAAAGGGGTCTCCCCAGCAACATCTGCAGGGGCTGGTGATACTGAGGGTAGTAGCTGGTGTACAAGTCATCTAAGATTGAAAGAGTGTGTTTAAACAGCAGCATGTTATCACTTGAATCCAAACTTTAAACGCATTTAAACCAACATTTTTTTTGTTGTTGTCCTAATTGGATTCAAGCATTCATACGTTGCCAATATATCTGATAAAAGTATACGTATCATTAAATTATTGTTTTCATCCGACCCGACAAGCAGAATATTTAAATCCTAGCATTTACAAAGTAGTTTTTTTTAGTATTGCAATGGAGACCACCCACTTTCGGCAATCCTGAGCTGGACTCCAAACACCGCCTGAGACTGGACATTAGGTCCCAGTGTGGGAGTTTTGACCATGTAGCTCACACTCAGAACAGTATTTGGCACATACCGGCACTCCACCAACAACCTGAAAGTGATACAGAACACATGATGCTGAAAATAGATACAGTTTATTTGCTCTCTTTTTCTGCCTTCATATTTGAGTGTGAAGATATAAGAGAAATGCCCGTTCAGAAGGGATCCTTCAGTTGCATCTTTTACTACTAAACACAACATCGGTATAAAAAGTACATTCTGCCAAGACAGTCAACGTCAGATCGGCATTAAGAGTCAGCTTCAATTAATTGAGTTTCCTCCCAGAATGAACAGGAAAAGTCATTATGGACCACTTTTGTCAAAGTACCAACGCATTCCTGTGTCAAACTTACAGACTGTTTTATAACTTAATAATCTCGGTCTTGTGAATATCAACAAAACATTTTTTCCAGATTTTTCCCATTAACCTTTATCTTTCCCTTTCCAAAGAATCTTTGATCAGATTTTTTATTCTAACAATGCAAAAACTATGAATGTAATGCTACGTGAAAAGGGTCATCAACACGCCTACTCGCTCCATGCAGAATTTTTACTCGAGGGTCTGACAGGAAAAGGACCAAGTCAGCTGATGCAGAGATTGATGATCTTAAACGCCGCCTACCAAAGTACTGTTTGGATATTTTTAGAAGTGCAGCGCATGTGTGAAGGGGCTGAAGTGAACTAGATTTCTGCATAGTAACAGCTGGATGTCGAATAGCAACCATTTCTTCTTATTAACTTGAGGTGATCCGTCAATGTTGTGTTCAACCTCCAAGTAGCAGGAAAAACACTTGATGTACGCTTTGCGGGTGATCAACTGAGAAAAATTGTGAAAAATTGTGCAGGTGGTAGAATTTGAATTAAGGTTTTGCCTGTTTTTAATGTTCCGTTTCAATGGGCCACAATAAATTTGTTTCATGATGGTGCTTTTCTTCGTTAAAGATTATAGAATGGGAATAAATGCATGTCATTCCAAACATGTTTACATTTCAAGAAATAAAAAAAAACACGTTCTTTACGCCTTTGTCTCCTCCTTGCTACAATAAGCAGCCATCTGTTTGTAACAATTGGCACCTGGATTAGCATCTTCCTTTCAATGGTAAATAAAGAAACACAATGTGACATTCCCCGCTATTATTTCCAGAATAGGTAAATCGCAATGCTTGTAATAAATTAACTTATTTTCTCCTCCTAGAATTTTGCACTCTAGGGAAAAAACGCCCCATATTGCATATCCATTATGGCAAACGTACTTAAATGGACAATGTGTGTTGTCTTGCACATTTGAAAGACGCAATCCTCACTGCACGCTGCAAGTAGATCAGTTTGCACATCTGGTGGCAAATATCAAGTTTACACACACACAAATCTTTAGTACATCAGGCCCTAAGTGTGTAGTAAGAAAGAAACTCTTATCATTTAGTTGTATTCTTATTATCAAAGTGTCTCTGGCCGGACCTGACAGGAGAATCTCTTGTAATGGTGCCGTAGTTGAGGGAGAGCGTCTGAACCGTGTTGATGACCTCCACTATGTAGACCATGGTTTTTCCCACCATCTGCACAAAACAGAAACAAACATGGAATTTAGTTTTTGATGACAAGAAAAATTGTTCAAGGAACTGTGACACATTAACTAAGATAGTTTGGCTCGGGGGAATTGTTGCACCTTCAGTTCATTGTCTGTTTTGATTTTGCATGGGTATGTTGACGTTAAGAAAAACGTGTGACATCACAGGACAATCCACTTGCCGTTGTTTTTGGATACGTTTTAATTCATTACCACTCTGTGCGTCCCACAGCTGTCCATTGGGATCTTGAACAAGGCGTAGCTAGACGTCACTTTCTGAGGTTTGCAGGGCGAGTTACCAGCAGTAGCAAGCAGGGCAGGGGAGAGAGGGGGCTCAGTGAGGGAGGCAGGCACCGAGAAGACAAAGTGACGGTCGACAGTGCACTCTGGAGGAAGACGCAGATACACAAGCACGGTTATGTGTATGTCAGACAATTAAAAAGGTCAGAAATCTCAGGAGGCAATTGATAATGAGACCCAAGGTATCTTTTACCCTTTCCTCAATCTGTGTCACTGCCAGCTTGAATCATGCTAGGCAGGCACTGAATGTGCCTCTTCACACATCCAGCAGCGGTTACATTTTCTAACCAAAACCAGCTCAACTGAACTCAGCCAAGTGGCACCAAAATGTCAGTGGGGGGGGGGACACAAACTGCAGCTCACCATCCATGGGGTAGTAGCAGGCACGGGGTTTCTTGCTGAAGCAGCAGCCCTTGGAGAGGCAGTGTGGCTTGGATACAGAGCGGTGTCCGCAGAGGAGACGCTGTTCCATGGGAAGGTTGCACTCTGAGGGACAGCACGACAAATGTCAGCCCCACGGTTAAAGTAACTCTGGACGGCCAAGAGGACGTTGGTGAATTGAAAAGCCTTTCAGAGGAGCGCAGATAAAATCCACCTACCTTGTCCTGGGATTTTGATGCTGACTGGACAGGAAAACTGAGCCTCTCGTCTCTCATTTACTATCATGTAGTCGATGGTGATGACGTACATATTACCCTTTTAGAGAAACATGTTCATGCAAGAGTTAATAGCACAGCAAATGGTCAATTATACCAAAAGGTCACAGGCTCAGTGTGAAATCTGAGTCAATACTTGCCTGCACACTCATGTGGCAGCGTGAGTGCAACTGGAGACTCAAACTGATTTTGCCATCGTCGCCTTTTTTTGCAGAATACCCACAGTGCTTTGGGGCATCTTGGAGGTTCACCTGGTTCCCTTCGATGTCTGAAAAAGTAAATGTTGAATCATAAAATTTATTATTTTCTTTCAAGAGAATTTAAACAGCACAATTAAAGCTAGAGAATCAAAGTTTAAGTGTTACCGTATTAAAACAAAAGCTACCCCCCCACACACACACAGTCCCACCCCCAAAATGGCCCCCCTGAACTATGTTTAAATTCAACCCATGCAGGTATGATGGCAACCATATGCACCCAGAACATATACACCATGATACACAAGCACACACACACCCTTTACAATAATTTCAGAGATGGGACCAGAGGGGAGCTCAACAGTCATCTGATCGGAGTGACAGACAACTTCAGGCTTTGGGACATCGGGCTTGCTCTTGGTGGTCTCGGGTAGGGTAGTGGTAGGGGACGGTGATGGTGCAGGAGTTCCAGGAACAGTTTCATATTGGCATTGCAGGTCAACGGTCTTATACTGAACCAAAGAATGGTCCCAGAACTTCAGGTTTAAGGACATGGTCGTGGGAGTCTAAAGAGAAAGAGAGATCAATAAAGTCAGCGTGAACGACCATGCACAGCTTTATGCTACAGTTCAAGTTTAGCACAACAAACACAAAAACTGAGTTCTCAACATTTGAGTTGTACAGAACAGAAAAAAAACTACACCCAGCACAGATGCATGCAGAGCGAATGATGCAAATTCCATATGGGATTAATCATAAAAATGAGCCGCCGACTGGGAAAAACTGCTGGCCTGAGTTTTATATACAAGCAGGAGTGGTGTCATAAATCTCTTTAGGGACAATCCATGTGATTTAAACCACCTGCATCAGACATCTCATTGTGTTAGACTACATGAATTAAGTATTTTTACCATCCATCTATATAAAGAAAAGCAGAATAAGAAACAGCCCTTCCAACCAAATTCCAACCCAATCTCATGTTATGATGAAAAAGACAGTGCTGATTATTACTCATTCCCTCTGTGGTTTCCTGTGTCAGTGCTCTACTCATGCTGTTCCCGATAAATTGCATGTATTGATCACAACCTTCTAATTAAAGTTCATGTCTTTATAAATAGCTGTGGCATTGTTAATATTACGGCGTGTTAAGGAGTCAATAAATGCTTGTTTTTTTAACATTTATATACAGACAAAAAAAATGTCTGCCTTGTGAATAGTTTGATGAAACTGTGACCGTCTCAAATGTCAACAATAATGTGAAAATTAATCTTGATTTAAATAGTTTCCCACTGCAACAGATAAACAAAATCCAATTATTGATTAAAAATAAAAATCAGGGACTTGATTAAAGTAAAGCAATAAGATAAAGATCACACATTTGTATAGGTTGACAAAGTGTAGCAAACTCGCTCACCGTCTGGTGGCTGTAGCAGGCAGGCAGAGGAGATTGAAGGAATACCCCAGAGTCTTTAGCCACGTGCAGCATGAAGCCACACTGTGAAGGCACCTTGGAGAGGAACAGCCATGACTTCCCCTGGGCTGATATCAGAAACAGTAAATGTTAGAATATTGATCACAGACTGTATAAAACATAGACACTACAGTGGCATCACCCATTGGTTTCTGAAAAAGGCTTTAAAAACCCCAAAATGGCATTCACTGTTGGAAAATCCTGTCTCAACCTAACTTTCGGTCTACATAGAAACAGGAAAAGAGCTGGAGCTGAATTGGGCCTTTAGGCTCTTGGCAAACAGCATTAGTACAATGAAAACAGACAGCTGTAAATATACCTGGGCAGCCCGCCAAGGTATAGTACAAGTGTTGGAAACACTGCGCACTATATGTTACCCCTGGCCACCTGCCCCACACTGATTTAAAAAAAACACTTACCTCTAACCTGGATAGATTCTGGTTGAGCAAAACGCAGGAAAACAACCATCCTGTCCTTCAGACACCGAAGATCGGGGGTCTGTGGTGTGGGCCTAGGTGGGGTCCATTTTTCGGAAATTGTGGTGGGAGGATATGTAGTAGGAACAGAGCTGGTAGTAGAAGGCTTTTCAGTCGTCGTTGGTGGTGGAGTCTGAGGATAAAAACAATGATAAGAGGCATGCGGATAAAACGGGTGCTGTGATTGACCTAAAGGTTGTTTTGGTGGAGATGGAGGAGCTGGTGGGCTGGGGAGAATAGCAGGTGCTTGGGTCAATGGTGCAGAAGCGGGTTCAGGATAGTAAGGGATTTGATGATAATAAGGATTTGCTGGAGGTTGTGGTGGCCGGGTAGATGGAGGAACTGTAGTAGTAGTCGTTTTTTTTTTAGCTTTAGTGGTCGGAGGTTGGGTCACTGCCGGGTAGTAATACCCAACAGATGGATATTGGTTAGGGCCAACAGGTAATTGGGGAATTTGATGAGGATATCTTTCCAGCTCTGGGCCAGGTATTTTGGTTTCCTGGTGAGGCGGGGAAGAGTATTCTGGGAGCGCTCTAAAAAGAGTAGGGCAGCTTTCCAGGCCCAGAGGGGGGTAAAGGGACTGATGGGGTTTTGGCTGTGGCCCAGGTGGGCTGCCATGTTGTGGGCCAGGAGGGTAGACCTGGGGAAGCTGCTGGTAATGGGGGTACTGAAGGTACCTGAGGAAACTGAAGATTCCTAGGAGACGGAAGAGGAGATGGACAAGAGAGGATGTATCCCCGACAGTTTAATATTAGGTGGAGGTGGAAACCATCCTGGAAAAAAGGCATCACATACAAACATTACTGGTGAAAAAACAGAAGCAGACTACAAATATAATTTCTAGTAGAACAACTTACCATACTGGTGAAACAAGGAGCACTGTAGGAGATGAAGAAGTTAAGCGCTCCAGAACAGGAGCGCACACGGTACGCACACTTTTCAGATACAAATGGACCCCAGAATCCATTCACTGGAAAGTCCATCACATGTTTTTGTTTAAACAAGTTTGAAACACTGCAGTGAATAACATGGGGAGAATCTGAATTTATATTGGACTACTTTTCAAAAGGCCAAAAAAAATATGAAAAACTGAGCTGAAAATATATACAAAATTAATGTATATAATCGGAGGGAATTTTTTTAATTCATTCAGGGTGTGATTCTATGTATTTAGTAATAAAGTACTATGCACAAGGTTTAAAAAATTGCCAACTATTGAAATCAGCGTCAAAACACTAATTATTGCCAAAAAGCGCCAACATACCTGCTACTTCCATCATGGGCATTTCCTGCTCCTGCCAAGGTATCTGCACTGCCATGCCGTACTGGGAGCAGAAGAGGGCGGGTCCAGAATGAGAAGGTGTCGGGGCGGGAGTGGATAACGGCATCGGGCAGGAGAGCGTCAGTGGGAGGCCCCGCCACAGCAGGGGCAACACATAATCGCCATCCTGACAGAAAGATAGGGGGGGGGGGGGGGGGTGATAAATGCAAGATAACTGGGGGTGAAGTTACGGATGGGTGCTTCTTCTGGTACCTCCTCTGTGACGTAACATGCACCATAAGGCACCGTCAACTCAAGGTAACTCCATGTTGTCCTCACTGAGTAACCACAGCATGGAGGTAAATGGAAGGGGGAGATGGGAGTGGCCCCTTCTGTAAAGACAAATGTTGAACAGCTCATTTTAGTGTGAGGATACTAGAATGATTAATCTAATGAAAAGCTATTTTTGATAGGGGTGGGGGGGGCTTAAACTGTTTCTAGTTTCTAAGAGTAGGGTTTACCGATTTTCTTGAGGGTAGAGTTTTACACTTTAGTCCACACAAAAGTTGTAAATTAAAAATAAAAGTTTATAAAATCTCATGCTGTTATCCATTTTCAGTCATCGTTATGTTGAATATAGACCTTACAAGTATGGGGAACTGTGTGCTTCTTGTAATAAATACTGGCATCCTGAACAAACAAAAAAAATAAAAACAGTTTCTGAACTCCACAATCACTTTTCATAATTATCACCACATGTCCTACCGCTGGAAACTAACAGGTGTGTTAGTCCTTCTCCAGATGCTGTGAAGGTCATGCCATTATTATCACAGTACAACAACGGCCTCATGGCCTGCCACTCTGGATTGGAGTCAAGTGATGGGCCCAAAATCTCCCCTTGGACCCCTTCAAAATCTAAAAAAGGACAAAAACCATGGAAACAAGGGAAGGTTTGTTTATCCTGGCGTGTTTGGTGTAAAAAAAATAAAAAAATAAAAAACCTCCCAATTCACAAGTGTGAAATGAAGCTCATCAAAATTTAATTGACAGATTCTTCATTTGATTCCAGGCGCCTACATTACCCACATTGCAACTCTCTAAAATCTAGCTAAAAGTTTGGGGGTTAATGTCAGCTTTCAGTTGCTTACCTTATGTATCCTAGACATGAGGAACATTATACACCTTTCTCTCTAAATAAACAAACATATGGACTGAAATATCTTCTTCAGCACCAAGCAACGCTGACTCAAGTGACGTCACTGGACATTTAGCTATATGCATGCATGCATTTCCCTCTCTGAGGCCTCAGCTGCGTAGATTACCATAGAGGCTTTCCTTTAGTAGCCATTACCTATAGAATCCGCTTGATATCCATCTCCATCTCCATCTCCAGAGCTCGAGGATGAAGACTTTGGTCGTGGGTTGGTGTGACCAAGTGTCCAGGAAGAGCCATTAAGAGCGACGTTCCTGTCAGTTTCATCCGGTGTACTTACGCTGAAACACGGGACTGGCCCTTCAGGGAAGCCAGCAGATTGACGCCGAAGCTCGTCGATACCTGTCTGGACGGGTTCACGCAGACGTGGACTCTTGTTGGCCTGCCCCACCAGACGCCATCCCCGCTGCTGGGCGTCGGAGTGAGTCCTTAAATCCTCCCCCTGCTGTCCTAAACTTACCGAATAAGTTACTCCAAACGCTATAAAGTAAAAAGTTATCGCCACTAACAACCAAGTTGTGTTTTTCTGTTCGCAAGACATCGCTGGATTGTTGACGCTATTTGCTCCCGCGTGCTCAGAGGCGTCATCTGAACATGAAGGCGATCAATTAAGAGCAATCAAGAATGGACCAATGAAAACGCTGCAAGTGCACAGACGACAAGAACAAGGAAAGTGACACGTTCAGCCGTGTATATAACGCGTTACTCTTTTTAAAAATACATTATTTTGATTTTAGTTCAAGCATGTTTTAACTGTAATTAATCACAAGTTGTTTTCACAGTGAATGAGAGGTGAGTGCAGCTTGCAGGGATGAGTCATGAGGTGTAGGGCAAATTCGGAAGAGTCTGTGAGTCACAGTATTTCGCAGTAGTCTACTTTACAGGATCAGGAGTCTCTAGAGGCCACACAAGTGTTTCCAGTGAATAAAAAAAAAAGTTCAGGACCTTTTTAAGGCTTCGGAATAATCGAGTAGTTATTATAAGAAATGGAAGTGGTGGTTCAAAAGGAATCATGTAGACTTGGAGCTGAAGGGTGCAGGACTCAAAGGAACTTCTTGCGGGTAACCAACTATAGGCGATAGCCAGTGCCGATTCTAGACTCTGTTGGGGTCCGAGGCAAAAACTCACAGGGGGGCCCGTCCAACCAGCGTTCATCACCATAAATAAACATGGTGACTTTAAGTTACACGGGGATATTGTGACACTTGTGAGCACTTTCAGGTGGGGCCCACTTAGGGAGATTTCCTACAGTCATGTAGACATGTAGTGTTTAAAATTCAAAACATTGGAGAGAGCTATTTGCCCGAGCCCTGACAGAGTCCATGTGGATGCAGGTTGCCATACTGAAACTTCAGTGTTTAGCCTGCGCTGTACCGGTCCTGAAACCTTTCTGTGTTCTAATTTTTCTCCATATTTCAAAAGCCTCTCTAGTTTTACCACGTTTCTGGTCGTGGAGCTTATTAGAAAAATGCTGAAACGTATTACGTCGGGTAGAATCAGTTATAGCTGAATCCGTTGGATTGTCCAGGAGTGTCCAAAATGGCTGTGTCGGGATGGGGGTGCCTTAAAACTGTCTACCTTCTCTGGTCAAAAGAAAAACAAACCATTTTCGCACCAGAAACTTAAGATGAGGACAAACATTTGATGAACGTCAGACGAGTGGTCAAAGTCCTGAGAGTTGTTCTTGTGTGCTGAATCTGTGTCTGACACATTTTACTTGAAACCCAAAATGTTTATATGGTGGCGCTACATGAAGGCATCACCAGTAGATCCACAATGGCACACTCAGTCATGTATCTTGCCTGGCTGAAATTTGAAAACAAGCCTCTTTTGGAAAGGTGGGAAACTTAGGAGTTCGTCAGTTTGATTTTTTTAAAATTTGTGTAAACATTTTGTAGCAAAAAAAACATATCGAGCAAGGTAATAAGTAAGACCATTTTGCAGCCACTTGTCTTCAAAAACCAAAGTCTCTGCGATGGACACCCACTGCACAGTTGATGTTAAATTGAACTTCCTGCAGAGGCTGACATGCTGTGACAAGAATAGAAAACTCCAGTGACTCAGATGTGACATACTGAGGGGAACCAGCACGGCTAAGCAAGGACCCACTCACTACTGTGAGGATATGACAAACCAACGAGGGTCAGGTGGTTTCAATCTTAACTTCTATTCAGACTCGCTGCCAGAGAAAGTACTTCCGTCGACTCTCTTCCTACACGCCCTGACAAAAACACAGCTCTGCCATGATTTTCATCTCAGCTGCACTGTAATGAAAACAGAGACTTACTCCACTGGCTCCACTCTATCAGCACACAGTCAGTATTGCAAAAAGCTGTGTGACACAGAGCCTGAAAGAAATCATTCCTTCTAAAAACCGAAACCCCAGTGATGGCCTCGAATGTGTTATCACCTTTCAATGACAGAGCAAAGCATCAGATTTTCATCTTCACCTTAGAACAACATTTTGTTCTGAGGTTTTCCTGAAGTCTCACTCCACTTATTCTTTATGCAATCGAGGATTTTTTAATACATTATTGAGATCTCTTCCTAAGTACCAATATGAGGTGCCTGTACTATACTTAAACTACAACTTCATTACATCACAGCAGGGAACTATTGTGTTTCCTCCAAATGATTATTTGTGGATTGACAGAAAATAATTGATTGTTTTGATAATCATGCAAGTTTGCTCTGTACATGTGTTTGCTCTGTTTTGACCTCTAGCACGTCTGTGTGACCCTTGTGATTTGTATTGTATGTGAACGATGTGATGAACAGTATTCCTCTGATCCTCAGGTGTCAACACACCAAGAATGAAGCAATGCTCAGACAAAGGCAGGAAAGAAGAGAGCTGCAGGGTAGTGAGTATGCATTTAAATGTTGTTGGATTTAAATTACTTTAGAAATCAGCTGGTCACATGTTTTCTGGCATAGGAAGTTTCATTTTCATGCCAAAAATATGAAACATTTCATGGTCCTGCTTTTTAAAGATTGTGATTTACTGCTTTCTCTTGTTATTATTTTATGTGACTTGATTCAAATTCATTTAGATTGCTTGCAAAACTGTTCTTTGGGTCAGACCTACTGATATATAACCAGCATGTTTTCAGATGAACATAATTCTGTTCTATGTCAAATAAATATTAAGTAAATAGCGAAGATGCTACGATTGGAAAAATCAAATCAGGGCCGATCCCGATGATAGGAGAAAAAAGATCATTATGAGGGAATCTTTCAAACCGTCTCCTCTTCATCCTCTACTTTAAGTGCAGCTCATGTTTTATTTAAAGGTCACCTTGAGTCTGCTTATTACATTATGTCTACAGATTGTTTCATTAATGACACTATACAAACATTAGTATGAGAGCGTATAGCCCTCGGTGGAGATCCAAGCCAAACCACAGAAGCAATACATTCGTCTTCCTGTTGAACTTCTGTCACAGTAGCTGTACATTCTGTACGTTCCCTGCTCTCGGCACTGAGCCACGTTAACTGGATATTTGACTGGCTTCATTTTTTTTCCAATATTTTTATTGCCATTTTTTATAAACACAAAGGAAACATACAGTAACAGTTAAACAGTTTCAGACCTTAAACCCATACATGTATCGAAAAATGACACAAACTCACATGCCCACACTCTTGCACACATTTTTAGATATAAAAATAAATAAATAAATGACTGGCTTCATATTATTGTAACGACCACAGACGAGCAGAGAGAGTGGGGACGTGTTGGCGTAATTCCTTAGTCTGGTGTTCTTCCAGGTCAGTCTGCTCGTTCTGAGTAAATGTTCTGTCAGCAAAATAAAAAGGACGTAGTTAAATCTCTCCTCATCCCACCTCCAGGAGGATAAAGCAGCCTTTGTAGTATTCAGATCAAGACGCCCCTGGTCCATGTGGTCTTCAGTGAGAGACCACGGCCTGAGGGGAGATAAGACAGAGGCACAGATTATCTGAGTCCTGTTAGAACAAGAAGATCTTTTACTGTTTTATTTTCTGCATGTTGGGATGAAAGCATTTCGATTCAGTTCCTTAGCAAAGGGCTTAAAGGACACTTTGTCCTAAAATACTCTGCTAGATTAAAAGCCCTGCACAGAAAGTGTACTTAAAGGGTTAAAACACTAAACTCGACAAACATGTCCCCTGTGGCTGTTCTAGTAAACATGAGATATTAAAAGTCGTGAAGCAACATTTAGCAAAGTAACAATGGCAGATAAAAACTTCCTTTGACATGCAGAAACCTCGAGCAGAACCAGACAGCTGAAACCGTGTTGGGGATGGAGCGAGATGCAGGAAGAAAGAGACGGATAGAGTCCAATAAAGCAACAACAGTAATGAATAAGACAGATTTTTAAAGCTACAATGCCAGTAATAATGGTAACAGTACGTGGGATCAGGTGTTTATGAAGCCTTCACAATGATTCTTGCATGAACAAGGACTGAAATTTAAAAAAAAAAGTTTCTATGAATCCTGTCTCAACCCTCCTATAGAATCAACTTCAGGATCATTTATTTAATACAAAACATTATGTTTTTAAACTCATGATGTGTCTCGTACA
Source organism: Labrus mixtus (assembly GCF_963584025.1). NCBI lineage: Eukaryota > Metazoa > Chordata > Actinopteri > Labriformes > Labridae > Labrus > Labrus mixtus. The sequence continues at coordinate 29,479,279 of NC_083613.1, read as the reverse complement.
AAGTGTTCAGAAATCACAAAGTAACGAAAGCTTGACTGATAAGGTGTTCATTAGGGCTGGGAATCTTTGGGTGTCTCACGATTCGATTTCGATTCTTGGGGTCTCAGAATCTATTTTCCATTCAAAACGATTCTGGATTCATGGATTCAAGGTCTAATTTTGAATAAGTACATCCTTCAGGATCAACTCCAGTCATCTGTCAGACTGGCTGAATTTCTTGCTGCTCCATTTGGCATTCTGCTGAGTGAAAGAGCTAGCATTAGCACGTAGCAGGGAGCGACTGATTAGCCAAAATAAAAAAAACTTTTGGAAGTTATGAATCTATTTAAAATCTCAGAATCTCCATTTTTTTGGTTCATAAAATGTTTTTTTTCCCACCTCTACTGTTCATGTTAAAATAACTTTCTGTATGAAATGTAATAAAGTAAAAGTAGCATTAGAAGAAAAACTGAATGACAGTGAAAAACTCTGATTTTGTGTGAAGAACAGTCTCTGATGTCATTAACTTAATAACCATCCAGCACTGTACACTTCTTCTCTGCAGACTCATAACTACTGGAGTTCTCTCAGCTGAGACAGGTGATAAAAGGCTTGACTGTGTCTGCCCACTTATCCCCTAATACCATGGTATCATATGACTGCAGCCAGTAGGAACTCCTACCTGACTGTCTCTATTACACATGTCTCTGTTTGAGCTGCTGTATTCATCTTTGTGTTGGCTGTGTGAGATAACAGTCAGAAGTTTCTTTTCTGCTCAGTCCTCACCTCTTGTGTTTCTATTTGACAAAGGAAGCATGTAGCGTTAAAAACGAAATGTCTCGTAGGCCACTGATGAGTTTAAATGCCAGAAACAAGTTTCTTACTCTTCTTATTTTAATGACATTTGTAGCAAAGACTCGGGCTGCTGCTGCATGTGTTATGTGGAAATACCAAGGACGTGAATGTCAAAGTAGAGCTCATGTAAAAGCTTAGTGAATATGTCATCTATAATCTATATCTCATCCAGCCCCACAGTCAGAGAACATTACCGTAAAGTGAAGACTAAAACAGATTTTATGCGCTACAGTAACTCACACTGGACTTGTTCTGTTTACACTGTGAGGAGATTAATCCTGGAAGATACTTTGACTGTTAATCATTAAACATGTTCCTCCATGACTGAACAGCTCCTCCAGTGCACCTTTGGTACATTAAGTGCTTTTATATTTCTATTTTATATAATTTAAAGTTGCTTATTATATTTTATGTTATTCTATTTCAGGTGCACTGCTGTCTTATAGCTTCTTACTCTTTTTTGGTTTGACCTTTGCTGAATGTTTTGCACCAAACATCTACATTCAAGATTCAATATTCAAGATTAAAAAGAAAAACTTAATTGTCTATCACATTGTGACAGCAAATTACCTTTTGTTGAGGCTCAACACGAAAACATACAAACATTCACAGTCAGATTCATTGAAAATCTTCTTGGCAATAAAAAAAAAGGGATAAAAGATAACACTTTAACAAATCATTTCACATTAAGAGCAGTTATATGACCTCAAGCCTTTATTTGTAACCTCTTTTGCGTCCTTATTTTGTGAGTCAGTATTTGTTTATTACCTCATTTAAACCCTGGAGGATTTTTGCTTCATCTGCTGTTTTATTATAAACAAATAAAGCTAGGCCGGTCTGGAGTGTGTAAGCTTTAAAACTCACTCTACTTAAGCTGTATACGTTTTCACTGGCATCATTTACAAATCAGAATATTCTCCTTTTGAGATACAAACATCTTTCTTTCTGTTTCAGCTTCTCCTATACAACGCAGAGCGGCCCCTGTGTTCTCAGTGTTAAAGTTGATCCTGTTGTGTTGCAGTATTTTCCCTGATCCCACTTTGTATCGCCCAGCAAAATCGAAGGACCATAGTGTGAGGAGAGAAAAACTGCACTTCAAATCCACGAGCTTGATGATAATGTGTCTCTCTTAAACGAATCAAACTAGCAACAATAAAGCAAAACTTTCATATCCTATTTGTTTATTTCCTCAGTGTGTTTCAGCTTTAGGAAAGATGAAGATGCCTCTGGTGTCACTTCACTGCTGTCTGTGATGCTTCTTAATGTCCCAGCTTTGTTGAAGTCATTATACTTGCATAATGAACCAGCAAATGTGTCTGAAGGCGGATGGGGAAAAAACAAAAACCATTAGCGCAGCTCTGCAAGCCATTTATCTGTCCATACATAATTTCATATTCATGAGGAAACAGCTGAAGCTGATGTGGCCAGGATGAGGCACGGAGGTGAGACACTAAACTGAAGAAATCATTTTGAAGCAGCTTGTTGGGAGGGTATTTGAGGAATGATAACAGCCAAAACATCACTGCACATCCAGAGGCTTGAGGTGTTTAAAAAAACCTTTTTTAATAGATGCATTTTGAAGTCTTCGCTGCTCTTTGCGCAGCGTTTGGAGTTTAAGGGTGCAACCTGAAACCGTTTGGGTTGGTCTGGAGATTTCATTGAGGAGGGAAAAAAAAAAAAGTAAACTTTCTGGGTGGGGCTTGGTGAGAGGAAAGAGAGGGAATAGAGAGAGGGAAAACAGAGTGATGTGTGTGCTGTGAAGTCAAAGCTGGGTGGGTCTACTGTGTCTCACATTCCCAAATATCTCCCGGGCTGTGCCGCGTTAAAGCGCTTGCAGGTAACGTTTATCCACGCTGTTTGTATTATCTGAAGTCTTAATAGTGCACTGTGAGGTGATTCATTTGTGTGATTTTTTGTTTTGTTTTGTGTGAAGTTCAGGAGAAAGCTAAACATTGAGCAGTTTTTCAGAAGTGTATAGATTTGACCTTAAGCGCAAAAATGGCACAAAAAGCATTTTTCTTACTGAACTTTTTACACCACCACAGAGTTAAGAAGATACGAGTGTTTCTATTCTTTGGGTTAAGATTTAGTTGTTTGTTGGGTTTTCATTTGGTTGTGGTGTTCTCGCGCTCTTTTTAAAGTTGCTGTCTATAGTAAAGCAGGGCCTGTGTGTGTGTGTGCGCGCGCGTGTGTGTGTGTGTGTGTGCGCGTGTGTGTGTGTGACGGAGCGGCACTATACGGGAAAGCCCTAACACCGTCCAAACAAATGCGCCTTTCTTGTCGACGGAAACAGACGAAGGCCATTAAAGTTTGGTCATTAAGCAGACGGCTGCGTGTTTCTCCCTCACTACAAATGGACGGTGTTTCATTTAAGCCCTCTTACTCTTTGTTTACATGTTTTCCCCCCCCTCTCTTTGCGTGACGTTTTGAAACGTGAATCCATGAGCAGAGGGTTCAGAGAGGTGAGTCAGTTTGACAGCAGATGTGTGTGATTCACTTTTGGGGGGGCAAGTTTGGACCTGCATGTCACAGCTCACCTCTCAGGCTGAGTGTTTTCTTTTTCTGTTCTTTCTGTTTGAGACAGTATTCATTTGGGGTGTGTGTGCGCGCGTGTGAGAATGGATGCTTCCCCGTGCACGAGCCTGTGTTACAATAACTCTGTTTCTGGAAAATAAATAATGATGTGCATCCTTCCGCCTCTCCCTGTTATCAGTTTTTTTTTTAGAAGGCCACAATGTTGGTGCTGGCTGGAATCGTTGTTGTGCACATTACCACCATCATCCTGCTGCTGGTGGCCACCATTGATAATGTGAGTGGATCTGATTTTCTTTGGTTCCACACATTGAAAACACAAGACCCTCAACTTTTATTAACAGACAAAACACACCTCTATCAGTGTGTATTTCTCTTTTAAAGCTCAGGACAGCACTGCTATTAAACCACTTAGTAGTATAGTCAAAGTGTGTTCATGTATTCAGCCACAAACTGTGTTTCAATACTGACTTTAACATCACAAGTATATTTAAAAAAGAAAACGGCATTAGATCTGTGTGTTAACACGGTGACGATGAGCTAAAACGTACGTTGTTGTATATTTACTTGATGTTCATGCTACCTGTGATTTCTTCCTGTTTGTCCTCAGGCCTGGTGGATCACTAACACGGTGTCCACTGACCTGTGGGGCAAGTGGGTGTTGACGGGCTCAGACTGGCATTACACCAACCTGAACGACTACCCAGAGGGTAATACATGGAGGGGATTGGGAATGGGATTCAAAATCAAAGTTTAAATGTTGACTTGATCGGACATTCCAGATGTTCAGATAAAGAAAGGGACAGGCTTTTAAACAGAACTGGTCATGTGATTAAAACAAAAAAAAACTGCTGTTATAATTCATTGTCAATAATAATTTGATCAGTTTAATGGTATGAGTCGACCTGTTCCTTGTGTTGTTGTGACTGTGTGTCTGTGCTCTCATCTTGCTGCTGCAGAGTTCCTGCAGGCGGTTCAGGCCACCTCGGTGCTGGCCTGTGTTTTCGCCATCCTGGCCTTGTTTGTGTTTGTGGCCCAGCTGTTCACCCTGCCCAAAGGCCAGAGGTTCACCTTCACCGGCGTGCTCCAGCTAATCGCCTGTAAGTAACCTGGAGTCAAACCTCCTCGCCTGCAGCTGCGAGAAATATTGATTTATGAGACAGCTGATATTTGTACGCTGTTCAAGACCTCGGGGTTTCTACACTGAAACTATTTTATATGGAAGGGGTGAGCATCAACATTTCAAGAGTTTAACTCGTTAAAATGATTATTTTATTTGCCAGAGCATGTCTGACCTCTGCTGGCATCACTTACACCCCATTAGACACTTCATCTATGGAGGCAGCATGCACAGTCTGTCTGCATGTAGTGTTAGAGATAACATTGATAAAGACACGGGGGGGGGGGGGGGGGGGGGGAATCAAGAGTCTGCAGGCTCTCAGTTTAACTAAACTCTAAATCAGCAGTTTTTACATGAAGCTGAAGAAGGTCAGACCTGATGGACTCTCACTGCTGATGGTTTTTCTTAACTGAAGCCTTAATGTGTCCTACACACTCAGATTGTAGTTTTAACATTCACCTCCAGCCTCTGTAATGTTTGTTTGGATAGTATTTGTAGCTGGTAGATAGAATCACAAGACAGGAGTATATATTTAAGTAATGTGTCTCAGACTTAGACAGATAATGTCCGCAGTGTGGCTGAACGATACTGGAACACACGGCTGCTATTTCTCTTCTTTCTGTGATATTTTTCAATATGGAAAAAAAAACAGGAAGTTTTTCCAAATGCATGCGGTGAGTTTATGTAGACTGAAATATAGGAAATTAACATTTGAAGTTTGTTTTCTCTTAGGCCTACATGAAATGACAAAAACAATGTGAGGTGCAATAATAATGTTCAATATTGATATATGGTGTGATAAATATACTAACATTAAAGAATCAGTATTTGCTTTAGCTGCAGCTGTTTGCAACATGTCTCTACTGAAGCCCCCAAAAAAATCTAATAAGCATCTTTTTATTACCACTAAATAATCACTAATAAATATGACTGCATCAAAATGATGTGAGATCATGGACGTCATACTCAGGCCTCTATTCAGAGGGTATTATGTAAAAGCATTGCTTGTCTCCATGAAATAAGAGTTCTTATTTATTGTGATGGATCCAGACTTTTCTGTGATTTGTTTATTGTGGATGCTCATATTGTGATTTATTTTCAGCCCTAGTCTGAAGTTATATCATTGGATGGTTTGTCATTTATCCAATCACGACAATGTCACAACCTACAGTTTCATTAGTCCCACCATCAGCCAGTTATTCAAAGGAATGCCAGCTGTGGCTCAGTGGTTGACTCGGTCGTCTCTCTACTTCTTGTGTTCCTGATCTCGATCACATATCAGGGAATATATGAACCTCTTGATTGTCTCGTCTTTGTGTATATCATAGTTGTCTCCTCTCCCCCCCCCCGCAGGCCTCTGTATAATGATCGCAGCCTCAATCTACACGGCGGAGCTTCACCCCAACGACACAGAGGGAGGGTACGGACACTCCTACGTCCTGGCCTGGATCTCTTTTGTCCTCACCTTCCTCCTAGCAGTCACCTACCTCGTCCTGCGGAAGAAGGGCGAGTGAGAGGGAGGAGAAGAGGAACGAGGGGCGGGCCTGGGATCAGATTCCCTGTTTGAATTGAGGGGGGGGGGGGGGGGGTTAAACAATAGGATTTTTGTTTTAAGAATAGGTCAACAGAAAGATTGTTGATCGACATTTGCAGCTAGAAAATTGTGTGGGAATGATGTTCAAATGCTAACTAGAGCCATTTGTGTAAAAAATATTATAGATTGGAAAAGAAGCCAGGACACACGACACGAAGTGCTCGACAGTCTGACTTTAGATTTCTCTTCGAGAGAGAATAGGGAAATATTCAAATCATTTCAGTACTGTAACGGGGGGATTCACATTATTTGATCTACTTATTCACTTAGAGAGCTGGATAAGAAGATCTACTCCGCTCATTTCCGTTAATGTTTAAGGATGGCACTAGCAGACAGTTAGCTTAGCATCAGGATGGGAAACAAGGTTACATGCCCAGCTTAGTCCAAACAACAGTCTCTAAACTCTCACTATTTTGTAGTTTAGTTTTTCAAAAGGACAATAAGTGGATGTTTCTGGTTAAAAAACGAACAACAGGTGCTGTGTGTTATTTTGTTACCTTTGTACAGCAGTTTCCTGTCTGTATGCTAACATGTTAGCTGCTCTGGTGCTTTCAGTAGCTTCCTGTTTACTGCATCATCATGAGTGGATTAAATCTTTTCATCAAAATCTCAGGAAGAAAAATAGAAACATTTCCAAAAACGTCAAACTGTCCCTTTAAGAATCAAACAGAGGTGAAGCGGAACGAGTCAGGCCCCTTTTAGAGAGTTAGTTTATGTCAACGTTAGGGAAGATTATCATCCAGTTTATTCCCCTCGTGAGGCCGACAGTTTTCACTGCAGGTCTCTTAAGTCTAGGATCTGTGAAGTTCCTCTTGAAGTTCTTGACCAATCAGAAGAGACGAGCCTTCGTTTTCTGTACAAGTGGCTTTAATCATGTATCGTTATTTTACAACTGAAGTCTAGTGTATCCTTTTTATCCATGTACATTATAACCAATATATTTTTGTAACATTTTGTACGGAGTGTTGTGTTGTTTTTTTTAAACCGTGTTTGATTCTGTGTAGTCGGCTGCTATCGTAAGAAACGTACATGAAGCCTTCATGTTTCATGTCACCATGTTTCATAACTTTACAATAAAAGGTTGTGTTTGTAATTACAGTGGAATGAAAGCCATATCGTTTAATAATAAAAACAAACTATATCACAGAGCTTGTGTGTTTAATGAACTGTTACATCATAAATAGGTGTGAACGGGGGGAGTCAGGTGAACACAGCAGCTCAACAATGTGTTTACATTTAGAGTTCACATTTGAATAAAAGTCCAATCAGGATAATAAAATTGAACATAACAGTTCTAAAGGTCTAATTGAACATTCATACTTTGTTTAATCTTCACGACTCTGCCTGATAAGAGCAAAGTTTGCCGTGTGTGTGTGTGTTTCTTAGTGCAGGCGACAACAGAGCGGTTTGGAGAACAACACTTCTTCAGGCCTTACAACAGACCCAGTCAGAAACAGGAATGTTCCACCATATAAAGTATCGCTCCCAGAGGAAGTGAGTCAACACTGGACTGTACTAGATGCCTTGCCCAGACGGTGTGATGCGCTCCTGAACCACCAGGTGGAGAAGGTGATTCTGCTCGGCAGTAAGAAACGGCCTGGGAGGAAAGGAAACAGAAACACAATCAATATGGAAAGTTAGAAAAAAAAAGCTGCTCAAATCGCCAACACGTGATGGAAATCGACATATTTGAATGCTCACCATAGCTCAGTCTGGAGAGACTTGAGGGACTCTGTGTCTTTCTCCTGACACGCCATCTGCAAAACAGATCTGCTGTTATAAAGTGCACACATAAAACCAGAACGGACGATTCAGACGACCTTCACGGGTTCTTGTCAGTGTTTATTCTCTCTTATATCTCCAGCCTGTTCATCCCGGGGCTAACTGCTCTACAGCATATTTGTCTTACCAAAGAACATTTCAGGTCATAAATAAACATCAAGCATGAACAGCAGGTATCGACTGTTTCACATGAATGAGAATTTAAAGTGGATTAACTCCAACATGACTCCGCTGACACAAAGCGACAGACTCGGGCACATGAATCAGTGTTCTGTGAAGGACACGAGGACCATCACTCTTCCTGTGTGAGGCAGGAAGGATCAGGAAATCCTGTGAAGTGTACAAGTATGTGGGTGATGAAACTCACCACGACTGACTGCAGGAGCAGGAAAACATTCTCAGGCAGGAAGGTCACTGAAAGAGAGGACGAGAGGCGAGTTAACGGCACTTCAAATAAACGGCACATGAAGTATTCATGATACAACATCTGCTATAAGAGTGGAAAAATGTTTGAAACGTGTGCTTTCATACCAGCTCGGTGTATTTACCTTGGCTGTGAGGGTCAAAAGACTCCCATGCGTATCGCTCCAGAGTCTGAGCATGTTCTGGTAACAGCTTCTGAGGCGGAGGCTGAACAGGAAATCAGCAAGAAAGGAGCATTAATGTTTCTGCTGCTGTATCAGTAAGTCATGGGTGATGTCAATACTCTTGGCATCAGTACTGCAGTATTCTCTGTAGCTCTTCTGGTGTGGAGGTGTTCCCTTCTTTTAAAGCATGCTCTGCTTTGTGGCAGGTTGATCTTTGGCCACTTGTTGGACGAAGTATTGGCAGGTGTTGCTAAGTATCTGAGGTAAAAATACTCGGCTCAGGAAACACATCTCAAATATCTCAAATAAAATAATTCTGTTTAACTGCATGTTCTAAACCGGCCACTTTGGAGAGACAGAAATGCAGAACTTATTTGATTCACAAGCTGTGAACATTGATTTCAAGTTGTTGAGGTTATATTTTCCCCTTCAGTCACATAAACATTATCGATGACTTTACAAAAAGCTGTTTTCACATAATACACTCCTGAAAATATCTAGATTATTTCAGGAGGACTGCTCCGGAGATTCTCCTGACCCGGCTGTTCAGATGATCGTCACAGCAGGAGACTATCCCTCTCAGACAGGAGGGGGGGGGGGGGGGGGTCTACTGAGGTAAGATGTGACTGCGGGCAACTAGTGGACGAAGCAACAGAGCTCGATATACAACGATATAATGAGAATATTTTCCTTTATATCAATGCTAAGTGTAGTCCAATGGAATCAAACTATCAATTAAAGAGCGGTGAACAACATACTGACGAACAGAAAACACAATGCAGCTGTTTAAATACTTGCACAGGGGTCGTAGCGTTCCCGTGCAGATAGACTATGCATGAACCTCGGCAACATGATGTAACCGCCATGACCGAGTGTGACACTGACTTCAAAGCTACAAATAAAAAATGTACCTCCAGGGTCCAGAGGAACTCCCCTCAGACAAACTATTCAATCAGGATGATTTTCTTGTTATGTCTTTATGTTTAAAATCAAGGAGCTTACCTCAAGCAACATCAGCAGCAAGACTCTGGAGATCTCACATTTTGCCACAATGTCCAGAAAAGCTCCTTTATCAGAGAAAACATAAAAAGAAACAGAAGAGAAATGAACACAGTTTAATATTACACAGTTTATCAGTCAGTGTCATCACATTAACAATCACACAGAAGATGAAACAAACACTGCTTTATCTTTCTTTAGTATGTTTGAACAGCCACCATTTCTCAGTTTTTGTTTAAATGTTATCTTCCTTCATTTGGATCTGTTCATGTTTGAGAATCAAACAAGCAGGTTGTAGAAAATCCCCCTCCTTCTGTTACTGTCACCTGGCTCTGTGGGAAATCCCCCCCCTCCTTCCCTGACTCTCCTCACTCCCCTACCTGCATGGGCGGGCCTTCACCTCAGAGCCAATCAACGCTGCCAGCTCAGCCGTGTCATCCCTCTCAGAACAATGGAGCACATCACCTCATGAGTTTGTACTGAGTGTTTGAAGTGTGAGCTCTGCTTCTGTGTTTCTTCTTCCTCATCAACAACAGCCCGTTAGGATGGAATTAAACCTTGAACTGGTGTACCCTGCTACAGTTACAGTGTTCCTTACTATCAAACATTCTTCCCAGGTCGAGCCTGTAAGTAAACCCAGTCTTACCAACAGGTGTGCTGGTGCCCGGTAGCTGCAGTCCTCTCTCCTGACACATCAGCTGCATCTCTGTGAACACTGACAACGCACCGTCGTAGTCGCCTGTAAATAAAAAAAATGAAAAAAAGAGGATAAATCTCAAACTGCAGAAGATCAAGCTGAATCATAAACATTAACTTTGAATATCAGAAACATAGTCGATCAAATAGACTTACGGGTGAAAATTTTGCATGTGGCCATTTCTCCCATTGACAGCAGAGCTTCTATTGGAGTCTGTGTCTGTAACTCTGCAGCCCTCTGGTAATGAACGATAGCTTCTCCTGGTCTGTTCATCTCCTATTAATACCACCCGAGGAGTTTGGATTGACAGGTTAAAGAATATCCAGTAAATCAAATAAAAAAATAAAAAAATCTAACAAAGCACAGTTGTGTTTTAGGACATGTTGAAGCCGTGATGTTTTTACCTTGAGCGCGTTGCCAAGTTCTAGACATAAGCTGGCTGCCATCACAGGCTGGTTCATCTCGATGTAAACCTGTACACCATATGTACATCAGCATTACTTTCATGTCTCTATAAGAATGTGTGAACAATACTGTGATGTAGAGACTTTAATATGTGTTCTTCTACATGATGTGCCAACAGAAAACTAGTGTCACAAACTACTACTACTACTTTCTCTTCTCAGATATTTTCAGGGCACATCTGTCGCTCTATTAAAAACTGTCAAAGAAGGAGTCACAGTTTTACCTTGATGGCAAAGCTGTAGCAGTTGAGCGCAGCCTGAAGATGCTCATCGAATCCTGGAGCCTGCAGCGCCCTGTTCTCCTTCTCGGATAAGAGGAAAAGGCGGGCAGCGTCCGTTAATGCCAGAGCCTCTCCAGGAGCGTTGAACAGCGTCTGCTCACACCTGCAAGTCGTGAACATATTCAGGATGAGAAACCTCATCCAACGGGAAAGCTGCAGTGTTTCCCCTACCATTATATATATATATATATATTTTTTTTTTTAAGATTGATTTTTGGGCTTTTTGTGCCTTTATTGTAGGGATAGGATAGTGGATAGAGTCGGAAATCAGGGAAAGAAGTCATTTAAGGATACCTTTCCGATAGAAAAGGACAGCTGTCATTAAAAGTAACGCATGAACACCAAGATTCCTTCAAGTGTTTGTGTCGGCTTGTCCCCACCCCCCCAACGCTGTAAACCTGAGCTGGTAAAGCCAATTACATGAAACTGGGGGAAACACAATTATGTATTGCTCTGTACATGGTGGAACACTTGATTCTGTAGCATGAAGCAAAGTTTGGTAAAAAAAAAAAGGGGACAACTCACCGAGCCATGGCGAGGTTACAGAAGGCAGCATACTGAAGGCAGTCCTGCTGCTTCAGCTCCTTGGCTAGCTGACCTGAAACAAAGGTAAAAACAAAACACAAAATGAGACACACATTTTTTTTTTTTGCAATTTAACCTCTAGAAGGAAAAGGACAGATGCTGGTGTTAAAATACTGTTATTTTGATGTTTAATAATAATATAAATTTGTCGTTAGGATAAAAAAACATTTGCACTTACCAAACTGCTCACTCGCCTCCGCCACATTTGGCTTCCGTAGAAAACGTCTGCGTCAAAGAAACATATTTAATTACCTCAATATAAGAGCTTTCATCGTTTTAGCAAAGTGTAGGTAATAAAATTAAAGTTACTGTTATCTATCAGACCCACAACACATCCTTTAGTTCGTCTCATTAAACATTAAAAACATTAAAACCATTAAAATGCACATAACGGGATGTATTGTTATGAATGTGACAGCTGCTCCACTAGCAGTGGCTGGCTAACAGTTAGCTTAACCGAGCTAACATCCAATGGCTGGCTGTTTACTTATCTTTAACATCGTTGTCAAGTAACGTTTGTTTTAATATGTTAACTGGACGTCGTCTATTCAACCTGATAAGTCTTAGAGAGCCTTACTTCTTCAGTTTATTTGACACAGCACGGTATCTCGCTAGGAAATCGCCCTCCGCAGCCATGATCGATACAGAAAACACAACAAACCGACCCGGAAGTGCGACCGAAAGACGCTCGTAATCTACGGCTCTCATTGGTCAATGTAATTAAAAAGGGGGTGGGGCTTATGGTGATGAGTGGAATGATGTGAGAGATTTTTTAAAGAAAGTCAGAAATCAGGCCGAGTCAGTTGACTGAACAGATTTATTTTATTTATGAATTCTTTTTTTTTTTTTTTAATTCACAGCCAAGAGGGGGTGGGTTTATGGAAGCCCATTTTCGCCAGTTAAAAAAATAAAAATGAAAATAATAAAATCATAATAATGAGATATAAAGTCATAATAATGAGATAAAAAGTCAAAATATGAGATATAAAGTCATAATAATGAGATGAAAAGTCAAAATATGAGATATAAAGTCATAATAATGAGATGAAAAGTCAAAATAATGAGATAAAAAGTCAAAATTATGAGATACAAAGTCAAAATAATGAGATAAAAAATCATAATAATGAGATATAAAGTCATAATAATGAGATAAAAAGTCAAAATATGAGATATAAAGTCATAATAATGAGATGAAAAGTTGAAATTATGAGACTTTATTATTTTCATTTTTTTTACTGGCGGAAATGGGCTTCCATAGTGGGTTACTATCTCCATTCACTCCAGTAGTGCACAAAAGTACAATGATGATGTGCAACACTTTGCTTTTAACTACTAATCTTACCGCAGAATTTCACAGGAAATTTCACAAGTATTTTTTTTCTGTTCACATGATACAACTTCATTTTTTTTCATTGTGTTACTTGGTATAGATTCACAATCGACAAACAAATAATGTACAAGACTTGTTATGGAGTAAATCCAAAATAACAAAACAAAATAGGTCAAATGAGTGGTTAACACACAGTATTATCCATTATGAGTCAGCTCTTAGAGGCCATTCTTTCTGCATTGTGACCTTTATTAATTTTAGCACAGTTTCTAATACTTCTGTATTTTTCATTTAGGGTTAGAGTCATTCGAAACATTTTTCTTGTTCGGTGTAAATACTTTTGTCTAAAGTTAAAGGTGACAATGACACAGCAAAATACAGATATAAATATCAAAACCTGTTGAAACAAGTTTGTTAATGTTTTAAAAATTCTCATAGACAGACTCGAAAACACCTTCTTGCTGGATCTCTGTTGTTTGGACCATCTGTGGAGAAAGTGAAAGAAAGGTCACCAACTGCATGTTTTTCCACTGTGACTGGAGATGTGACAGAATACTTGAAGTTTACACTGACCGTTTGTTGGGACTCCTTTTTCTTGACTTTAGCTTTGCTTTTGTTCGACCCTCCTTCAGTAGTTGAACGGTCCAGCACGTCATAAATTGACCCGGGCCGATGCTCGAGACTCTGTGAGAGTTGTGAGTTAGTTATACCCAAATGAACTACTGAATCATTTCATTCAACTGAAAGATGTGTGTCAGAAAACTGATGGACTGAAAGGTGCTCACAGCATAGAAAGAAGTCGACGGATCTGTGACCACATTCAGGTTGTCTTCCTGCTCCTCCTTTGCCATCCTTTCTTCTCGTTTCTGCTCATGTTTTCTGTTCGGCTGGCCACAGCTAGTGAAGTGTTCTTTCTAAAAATGACACATAATGCTTTAAGAAGAAGAAGAAGAAAACAAACAAACTTCTCCCATGATTGTTTTCTTGTGATGTAGCACCACCAAGTCTCATGATTATCAAATGCATACATTTAAGTCTTCGCTCTGAGAAATGTGGCTGGATAATTGCTTTTGGACTTTACATTTGAAATGATCACAATTTCTGTCAGGATGAGGAAACTGTGTTTGCTGATAAAATACAGTTCCTGTTGTGAAGGTGGGCTTTGATCTGAGTGTAGCTCTGTTTTACAGTTTATTGTGTGTGGGTAAGATTCCATATAGTTTACTATTCTGTATTATGATGATCTGTACAGTGTTGAAATTAGAAACGTCTCAATCACTATCCAGTAATTTGACGATCTTAAGAAGTTACTCAGTTGATGGAACGCAACTTTACAAAGATCTTGTGTTTAAAGGTAAGGTGTGATTTTTTTTCATGGTTTCATGGACTGCTGTGTAGAGGCGCTGGTTGTCAACGGACAAGGCGGGCAACAGCTTGGGCTGATGAACTTTAAACCACAGTAGTGGCTCAAAATGTGCAAAGTTTGCAATGACAGTAGGAAACATCCCTGATAGGGCCCCATCTGACAGGACTCACTCATGTAATAGTAAGTGACTGAATGATGCTTGTCAAGACCTAAATATGGGGAAGAGACACTTTATTAGCATAACTTCTGCTAAATGTTTTTTAGCCCCCCCCCCCCCCCCGTGAATTTATGCCTTAGGCGCTGATGGGGGTTTGAACTTTGAAGGGCCTTGATTACAACAGGTTGTAGCTTCCCACCTGATGTAAGAGAACTGCAAACTGTTTCCATTTGAGGAAAGTTTCTCAGAAGCGTTTATTATTTTCATTTTTTTTACTGACGGAAATAGGCTTCCATAGTGGGTTACTATCTCCATTCACTCCAGTACTGCACAAAAGTACAATGATGATGTGCAACACTTTGCTTTTAACTACTAATCTTACCGCAGAATTTCACAGGAAATTTCACAAGTATTTTTTTTCTGTTCACATGATACAACTTAATTTTTTTTCATTGTGTTACTTGGTATAGATTCACAATCGACAAACAAATAATGTACAAGACTTGTTATGGAGTAAATCCAAAATAACAAAACAAAATAGGTCAAGCGTGTTGGTAAAGCTCAACAGTACAATCACAAACTTCTTAAAATGCCTTTCGCTGACATTTTATTTTCATTAACTAACTAGTTATTATGTTTGATTATTCTGCAGATGACGCTCACTTCATATATTTATTAGTTAAAAACATCATCAGAAAACAGTGATGACTGTACCAAGAACTGAAGATGGCCTCTTTGAGTTATCCTAAGAATGGGAGTGAGAACTATCTCGTTTTTGTCTTGAAAAATCAATCAAAGTAGAACTGTACATTATAAAGATGTTACACAGCTCCCTTCAACATTTCCCTGTGAGCTTAACTTCAACTGTGTAACAAAACCTTTCTCTCCCACTGAAGCATGATGTTTACAGTCGGCTTGTGACCAGGTGCCATCTTACCCAATTTCCTCTGAAGACACACACCGAGCCGACCACACTGAAAACCAGCAGCCCGCTGGTGAGTATGGCCAGGATGCACTCAGCAGGATTCCACGCTATGAGTTCAGTGTAGCCTTCATCTGGAAAACACACATTCAGTTCAGTGTGTGCAGGAATGCATCACAACTGGACGGCTGGTAAATTCCTCATCTGTCAAGAAAGTGTTCTGCAGGCTGAAATTAATTTCAGATTCATATTTTATATCAGTGGACTGTTCTGGGTTGAACTGAGTTCTCTGTCAGCAACACTTAAACCCTCTAAGTCTACGGGCTTTCTAACACCCCATCCAGAGCTCAGGATCCTCTTTTTGTTCTAAGGATAAATCTAAAGGGCTAAAATAATCAGAGGAAGCAGACAGAAAAACATATAATCTAAGAGAAAATCTTTATTCATTTTTCTCACTTTCCTCGTAAATCTTGTTCTTTATGAATTTGTTAATAATTGAATCAGGATAAATCACTTGAACTGCTTCAAACTAAACTATTAAGACTAGAACCCTCGGCTGATATTAGCATATCATTAGAATGACTTTCGCTTAATGTTGTCACAGATATGCGCAGATATTACTAGATTTATTCACCAGTCGAATAGGATTTCATTAGTATCATAGTATCAGCCTAGCAGTTCTCCAGCAAAGGTTGTATTTGGATTACAACAAGCGTCATCACTCTCTGGAGTGTCAAGCCATGACACATGACAAGTACATGCACAGTTACTTTCCAGTTGAGTGACCATCTTGTCTTCATGATATATCTATATATAAGTGTTTGATAACTGCATGTAAAGGATAAACGCAACAAAAATGTTTATCTATATATCTATCTCTAAAGATTGAACATTGACAAGAAAGATATCGGCCATATCTCATATCAGTCGGGCCCTAATTCAGACCCATTGGATATTAAAATAATGCACACACTGCTTTTCTTTCTGTGGGATAACAACAAGCACATGGTAACCTGTTGATAAATGTTTGATTCAAATAACATGACATGATCATTTATATTCAACAGGACTGTTGCAAAATGGTTGAAAAACTAGCATCAATGTCTGTATAAACCTTAACTCGTTATCATCACCAATTCAAAGATGTTATACATAGAAGTGCCCTCAAACTGGTAACTTCCCTAAAAAATATTTTCTCTTTCCTCCTTCCTTCCTTTCCTGTTTTTTGTTTGAACTAACCTCTCAGTCGAAGGAACCAGTACACCGTGGCTGTTTTATACTGGCACTGGTATTCCCCTGTGCTGGTCAGGTTTTTCATCTCCAAACTCAGCATCTGGACGCTCGGCTGGTTAGCTGTGTCAGCGACGTCACAGCTGTAAATATGTTGCAGGGAAGGATCGAAGCAGTTCAAAATGTCTTTACTCTGGTTAGCTGGAGTCTCCACGCGAGCTTCAACGACGATCGCTTCACCCCGGAGAGCCACAAAGACCGTGGTGTTCAGGTGCAGGCCTGTGAGGGGACGTGACATGGTTAATGCAGGTTGAGACGTGGCTGATGATTCAGCATCAGAAAATAGAACAATATGAAGAGCTGATCACTCATTAGTCATTGTTTTGGCATGAGCAGATACATTTAGCTTGTTCTGAATGAGTGAATGACTTTATTTCAAAGCAAAAATTAAAATAAAAAAACAAAACAAAAGTGTCCGAAAATGAGTAGGTAGAAGTAAAACATATATATCTCTATCTCTTTCTCACTTTTCTTCTATTAGTTTATATATTATTCCAATGAATGGTCACATTTATTTACAACTAATATACAAACATATATAACAAAAATAACAATCCAACAACAATTTTTTACAATCCTAATATCCACCCAGTGTTACGACATGATCAGGATTACCCCTAAAACAACTTTCCTCTTCCATATACCCGCCAAAATATATATTTTTGTATAGCTTTTTGAATTGATTTAAATTTGTGCTTTGTTTCAGCTCTTCACCAAACCCATTTCACAACTCCCCCTGTATCCTGAAATACAAAGACTCTTCTTATTAGTTTAAGTTAGTTTTTAATTCAATTATAACCCCCCCCCCTTTCATGTCTTTGTTGACCTAATCCTTTTCAGTTCATGACGGACTAAACAAGAAGTCTGAAACCTTCAGAGAAACTGAAGAATAGAAAAACTAAAGCTATGCTGTGGATATAATTACTGGTTGATTTAAAGCTACAGAAACACACCTAAACATTCGCTGGCAGTCAACAAAGAACTTCACAGAACATTTTCAGTTCAAGTACATTTTTGTCGGCTTACTTGGTACGTCGAGTCCCGAGCATGTAGAAGGAAGGTAGAGGACAAACACACAGGTCAATCTGAGGAAAAGGCGCCGTTTCTTTGGAGGCTCCATGTTGTGATTTGAAGGTGTTTTAATCGGTTCTCCTGACTTTTTCTTTCGTTGTTCCCTGATATACTCTGTGTTTCTCAGTATTCTTGCTACATAGACTGATCTTTTGGGTTTCCTGTTTCTATGCAAGCAACTTCCCCAAAATGTCAATATCTTTCTTTTTATTTCTGGACCCTGACTCACAGGAGTCATTTCAACTAACGATACGAGCATTCAGAACTCTGTTATACATATACATATACATATACATACATTCAACATAGAAATCGTCAAAGCGTTGCCTCCTCAGAGGACACATTCACATGTAAATTAAAATAGTACATAAACACAGCACCTAGCTCGCTCTGTGTTGTGTAACGAAGGAATTCTCTGGTTGCATTATTCTCTTACGTCAGCCTCTACATGTGAAGCTTGGTGCAATGTTGGCTTTTCTCCACAGAGAGACGATGTTGGAGAAATGAAAGTGTGAGCCTCGAGCTCTGTCATGTGGTTTTAAGGAGACGGGTTAAGACTCACACAGAGAGAGAGAAAGTATCGTGTGTGTGTGTGTGTAGCTGGGATCCAGCTGAAGGTGACAAATTGCCTGTTGTTAAAGTGAAACAGCTGTGGATGGTATACAGTGACTTCTTCACAGCAGTAACTCTCTGCTCAATCTCTCTCCGAGGCTGCAGGAGAGACGCACAGATGTCAAAGTGTGGAGGGTTTTTATTATTTAACCCCATTTGTCTGCTCGTCTGTTTTTCTTCCTCCCTCTTAAACCACGTCCCTCTTTTCTGCAGCTACACTTGACTTGGAAGTAACGGTGGCCAACTCTGACCTCATATCAGCTCCAGCATGAAAACAGACAGCGCGAGCTCGCTGGAATAACATCTGGATGGCATTCAAGAAAGAATAATTCATTCCATTTCACATCCCAGCTCCCAGCGTTTCCTACATCCTCTTCTACACTAAACATCCACATACAAACACATTTCATCAGTGTAATCCATCTCCACTGAGGAAAAGCAACTTAACATGAGAACCTGCAATATTTAGTATTGTTTCTTTAGGAGACTTCAGTACTTTCATTTCAGGCTACATAATGCTTTTTTTGTGTTTTTATGTACAAAACACATCAGTTTAGAAATATGACAAACCGATAAAAGAATGTAGCCACCTTAAAATATAATGTAAAGTATATTTTGAGCATTGATAAATGTGCTAATTATGATCTGGATTAATCACTCAATAAAACGATATTCAGATGTCTTGTTTCGTTTTGACTTAACGGCCCAAACACAGGATACAGATGTGGAAGAAAAGTCATGTCAGAAACAGTTTCTTCACAGAAGAAGGAGTGGAGTAGAGGAGGGATGGTGGAAGGCAAATATAAAGATTTGGCTGGATTTCCAGCAGGAGGCTTTTCAACATGAGTCAGCGTTCTGCTCGCGGTTTCTGCCTCCCCGTTTCATCATCATTACAGTTGATAATGTGAATGTTAGACTAATCATTATATGATCATACTTAGCTGTTACTGCCCATTCTACACATACTTTTACCATTATTACTGACATTGTAGCAGAAAGATGATAGGCTAAACATGAAGGTGAGACACCATGCTTTTGGATTGATGAGACAGCCAATAACAGTAACCAGATGATGATTGCAGGAAGTGTGAGTTAGCGTGCAATGACAGGGATGAGTGAGATATAAGCATGACTTCTTGACTGAACTTATAATTGAGCCGCATTAGTTTCAGTAGATGTGATCTGTGGAGACAGAAAGGGTAAATACATGCTATTCTCTGTACATTTAGTTTCGGTCTGGTAGGAAAGTGGACCTACGCTGCAGCCCCGCAGAAACAGGGTACATGTGCTGCAGCCAAGCAGGACTGGGAGACTACTGAAGCTTAATAATGGTCGTCTGTCAGGCTGCTGTCTGGTGTCCTAGCTGGATGGCAGGGCCTTAGCGGGCACCATACTGGGGTTTGGAGAGCTCTTGCTGTGTCCACAGGTTTACAGAGTTCAGATTATGTGTCGGTGGGATTGACTCAAGAAAAGAGTCGACGGGGATCACAGAGGTGTAATCTATAAAAATGTGTCATATATTAAACACAGATCTTGTGCCTGTATGTAAATCTCAATATGCTGGGAAACTACCAATGCCAAATAAATGTAGTTGTGCAAAAAGTAATATACAGTGTATATCTCTGAAATGTGGTGTGAGTTATGGTCAAGTGAAAAAAAGATTGACTGTCACACAGCTTCTCTTGACCAGATTCAACCCAGATATTTTTCTGCTCTCTTTTTTAGGGTAAAAGTTTAAAGCTGTGTGAGGGTAAAGGGGAGGTGGCGAGAAACAGAGACCAATGAAGTTGGTCCATAACTTCATCACGGTACATTTCTGTGGAAACAGGATCCTGCAGCAAAGTGAGATACAGCCTCTGAGCACGTATACCTGTCTGCTCCACGCAGGGGTAAAGAGAGGGTGATAGAAGGGGACATGCAACACATCTGGCAGCAGCTGTATGTCATAGTGTGTGTGTGTGTGTGTCTGTGTGTGTGAGAGAGAGAGAGAGAGAGAAGGAGAGAGAGAGGGGAAAATAAAGAACAGGGGGGTTGACAGAGTTGGGCGCATGTTGAGCTGTTAAGATATTACAGCTCCCTACAAATAAGCAGTTTTTGAAAAAGTGGATCAGCCCTGAACCTGCCACACTCTTCTCCTGGAGAGAGTGTAAGCGAGAGCGAGAGGAAGAGAGAGAGAGCGAGAGAAAGAGCGAGAGAGAGAAATAAGGAGAATAGACCTGGGCAGTTGCAGAGGCGAGAGGCGAGAGAAAAAGAAGCCTCTGTGTTAAGAGTAGATCGGAGAAGGACTTCTTGCTGATCGTCATTTTAATCAGTGAGTAAATCTGATTATTGGACTCGATTATTGTGCTTCTTGACTGTGGGTAGTGGGGGGTGGATGGTGGTGGTGGGGGGGTGGGTTATAGTTGCTTATTGATTTGTTTTTGTGTAAAGAACTTTGTGCTACATTATTGTTGTATGAAAAGTGCTATAGAAATAAAGTTTGATTGATTTTTCTGCCAGCGCTCTGATAGTTTAAAAGTTAGAATTGTATTTATTCCAACACAAACACAAACATCCACCATCACACTGCGGTGTAAGAGACTCGACCCTCCAGTGTTGTTGATGTGTTTTGCCAGATGTGAAACGAGCTGCATCAGATTATTTGCTAAGATAATTTTCACTGCGCCTTTGATTGGCCTCCAAATTCATGTTCTCCGAAAACATTTGTAATACTTGCACAGTGAGTCACCAGCTTATTATTATCCAGTATGATTCACAGACGCGCGCATATGGATGCAATCCGGATTTTGTTTTTCTTTGGTGTCCACTTGTTGGCTTTCACCTCGTCTCTTGTTTCAAACTTGGAGTCATGGGGTCAGAGCAAGAAAAAAAAACCAGACTTTAAAAACTTCCTTGGGCGGTTAAACTGAACTGAGGTCATTCTTTTGTCACAACACAAAAACCCCTAACCCACAAAAAAAGCTGCTTTATTTAGTAATACAGGTTATTGGATTTTGCAGGTCAGATCACTTTTTATCTCACAACCCAGCATAAAGTAAGCCGGTGTACTTTGATGAATGTATTGATTCATGGAGGTAAAGTTAGAAGAAACACAAGAACACAGAATATCACACTCTGAAAGGTCTCACTCAATTATCAAAGTAACAACTCTATATTGAAGTAGTTGCTGCTAATTTAAGTTAAATCTCCAGAGAGCAACTTTTGGTTTGTGTTGATTTTGGCGCCCCCCTGTGGACGAAGCCTTACCTCTTATCTCTTTGCTGTTTTTGTCCTGTACATGTGGATGTTTTCCTTAACAAAGAAATCTCATCCTGCTTTCTTTTACGTATCAATCACTTAGAATCATTGCAATGGAAGATGGAAACAAAAGTTCTGTCTGTGTAGCGCTCTGTTAATCACTTCCTCTGACACCTACGCCGCGCCGTCGTTTCAGGCATTCAAAAATAATTGAATAGAAACAATAATAATCTTCATACTGATGGTCTTGTTTGCTTTTTGAGCTCATCCGGAGGTGTCAGAATCAATTTCAGTCCGTTTCATAGCCATCAAAAAACTTCTCACAGGAGCTTTAAAGTGTCAAATGTAGATGATGAATGATGAATGAACCTTTTCAGGCTCAGTATCTGAAATACTTTATATAACCTGTTGTGTCTGTGTAAGTTCTTTGTATGTCTCTTTACATAGATTATTACTTTTAGACTAGCTGTATTTTGTATGTGAAAAAAATTGTCCTTTTTAAAAAAAAAAAAAGCTACTGAAGTGTGAAGACAAAATTAATCTAAAAAATTTAAAAGCTGAAGTTCTTATTATGCAGATTGATCCAAGCTCAGATTGTAGAGTCGGTTGTCTCTCAACCTGTAGATCGGGGGTTCGATCCCCAGCTCCTGCAGCTACATATCTGATATGCTATATATGCAGTCTTTAAAAAAAAATATATATTTTTTTTTAATTAAACCAATCAGCTGACTTCAAAGATTCTCTTTCTGGTGTCGTCCATTCGATCTGCAGAGTCCCTCTGCACCTTTAAGAAAAAGCTAAAGACCCAGCTCTTTCATGAATACCTACTAACTTAATGATGATGGTCTCCATATTATTGATGATGATGATGATGGTCATGACGATGGTTTTTGTTTGATAACGACGACTTATAAGATGGTTTCTATACTGATTAGAGCTCTCAAGAACTGCCCTCAATGTTGTGCTTTGCCTCTGGTCACTTCCTGTCAGCACCTGTGTGTCCAATCAGACTCAAAGATGATCGTTTGCTCTTACTCACATTGTTCCCTTTTTTTCTAGATCCTTGCTTGTGTTGTACTTACTCTCTGATGTACGTCGCTTTGGATTAAAGCGTCTGCTAAGTGATTTGTAGAATTGGTGTAAGTGAATATGATGTTACTGTGATAGTGACTTCAATGGTAAATGGACTTTAGCTTGTATAGTGCTTTTCTAGTCTTCTGACTACTCAAAGTCAGGTCACACCGACACATTCACACACTGTTTCGTCGGCAGCGTAGGAATGTGTGTGTGAATGGGATTAGTTACTTCTGACGGTCACTTTACATTAAAACCTCTGCCATCAGTGTGTGAATGGTTAAGTCTGACCTGCGGTGTAAAAGTGCTTTCAGAAGACTGGAAAAGCATTATACAAGCTCGAGTCCATTTACCATTGAAGTCGATATCACAGTAACATCATATTCATTTACACTAGAAACAGAAGCTTTGAAGTCAGCTGATTAGTTTAATTAAAGAATGCATTTTTTTTAAAGACTGTTTGCTCTGTTTGTAAAATCTAAAAACTGAAAGTGAACCAAGGGCAAGAGGTGTAGAACATACAGTATAATACTCAAGCAAAGAAGACGCTTGTGAAAAATAGAAGTGAGTCTTTCTTCAATATATTGTTCTTGTTTCTTTTCCACGGCTGGATACAGGCGTGTATTTCCACATCTGCACGTTGCTGAGTGTTTAACTCTAATGGAATCTGTTCCGTTTCAGCAGCTGCCGCTCATGAAGCACACGTGAAGACTGGTTTCCATCTCGCCTCTCGTGTCGCTCTCATAATATCCGCTTTATTTTGTTCTCCTGAAAGACATATCAAGAATTTCAACCGCTCATTGTCACCTCATGAGAGTTTCTTTTTTTTCCTCTTATCTTCTTTTTAAAGGGGAGCGGGGTTGCCTGTCTTCTTATCATGGCCCCTCCTTATCTGTGGATGGGGCTGATGGTGGTTGCCGTAGCAACAGGGGCCCATTCAGCCAGTGAAGAGAATGAGCTGGATTACGGGTTCTGGAACTACAGAGAGGGCGGTAAATCACGACCCGTTTGATCTCCCACGTTTTAGAGATACGAGGCCTGTACATCACGGGGTGACTTAAGTGTTTGAAGTTTTGAATAATAAAGTGAATTTATGGGGGAACTGAATGAAATGCAGCGCTCACAAAAACACTAGAGGGATGAGGCAGCTATTTGGAGCATAAAACGTTTGTAACACTTGTTTGTTCTGAGTCACCAATAATATTTATGAACTATTGAGGCAGGTTTTTTTTAATTTTTTTTTTTTAAACTGAAGCCTGATGATGTCATGTTTTGGTTTCAGCCGACAGTGTGAACGTTGCCACGGTGCGCAGTGTGACCAGAGTTTTAGACGCCTGGGGAAAACGCATCTTTAATGAGATCAAGACTTTACTGCACTCTCAGCCCAGCACGCTGCTGCCCGACTACTCCAGGTACCACCTTCATTACACCTTACACATGTTGTTAAGTGTATAAGAAGCAGACTGGATTTGCCTCTTTAAACGCGATAAAATGAGACCTTCAAGGGAAAACGTTGGGGACCACTTTGAGCTAACATCGACAAAATTCCTTCTCAGGGGGCAAAATGATCAATTTGATTATTTACAGCTAAGGGAGGAGTGGACACATTCCAGCTACATCCTGATTGTAATTTGTTTTTGTATTCTGTATACACGACCCTCACTGAATAATAGTCCTTCTTGTTTTTCATTTAGTCCTTGTTAAAGAGTTGTTGTGTTGTGATTCTGGTCCAGCTGGATATGAAGTTAAGAGCTGCACCGCTATAAATAACTTACAACAAATACTGATCTAAAAATAGATTTATATAAGGAACATTTCAGATTATATAACTTGTCATGTTTTCTTCTAAATGATGGTGACATGATGTGGGCTGAACTGTGATAGGGTCATGACGTCATCCTGCAGCCTTTCTTTAATTAGTAGTTGATAAAGCATGATATTAAAGTGAGTGAATGACAGAGTTGTTTTCAAACAAAAGCTCTGATGTAAATGATAATCAGCTCTCGATCGGTTGTGTTTAAATGTCAGAAATCAATAGTTATTTATAAACATGGCTTGTTTGTGAACCTGAGCCGCCTCTGATCGTCCTGCAGGGTGCGCCCTCTCTCCGAGTCCCTCAACGACCTGTTCAGAGAAGTGTCTCTCCTGCGCAGGCGCATCACAGAGCTCTCCCATCGCCTAGCAACCTTGGAACCCTTCCTCCGTCATCATGGCTACCTGGAGGAGGCGAAGGAGGGAGAGCATGAGGAGGCGGATGGGGTAGGGGCGGGAGGCGGACGGGCTCTGGCTCCTCAGACTCTAAGAGGGGAGGTGGAGAGTCTGTCCCGGTACAGCCCGCCCAGGAGGAGCCGGGTGGTGAGGAGGAGACGGGTGAGAGTGGTGAAGCCCGGGGGAGTGAAGGTGGTGCAGAGGGAGAGACAGACGCACTGAGGGAGAAAGAGGAGCGTGGGAAAGTTACCATATAATCCATGTTTATGTAAGAAATGACTTTTTTAAACTAAAATAACGATATGATAAATAGACCCTGATGGTACTGTGAGATTATTATAGTTTGTATTGATCAACAGAAATCTAACACATAACTAGGACAATCTTTAAAAATACATTTTTAATAAACTTTCACTATTATCAACATTTCATTTTCTGACTCTAGCAAACGTTAAGTTAAGATCAAAAGAGGATTTATCACACGCTCTCATGGGCAGGTAGACTCCAGGTGAAAGGTGCTCAAACCAATCCAAGCTTAATGTAGCAAGGCCACCAGGCCCCCTCACACACACTCACTTGGAGACAAGGATCAAGTTAAAATGCCTTTAATTATTCAGGGTGTTTATCAATATGAAACTCAAACACACGGCCGACTGATTTCTACCACACAGTCTTCTTCAGGGTGTGGGAGTGTCAGGACGCAGTGGAAGCTGAGGTCCACTTACATCATCAGGCAGCCTGGAGGATAAATTACACCAGCGTATATTTATATGAACCATTAGTGTCAATATGAGGAATATTTGGAGATAAATAATGTGTACTATAAAAAAACACAAGTGTATACTGATAAACATGTATATACTGTATATAGGCCTACATATTCTTATATATGTAGATACACATATATACATACATGTATACATACATGTATATACAGTACATACATACATATCTCAATATAGACTTATTCAATTCAATTCAATTCAAAAAACTTTATTTGTCCCCGGGGGGCAATTCAAAGGCACACAGAGCAGTAAATTAACAACAGTGTGTTAAAAAGTAGACGAAACATTTTAACCTAAATATGAAGTGTCAATTTAAATACAACTTAAAAATACAAAATATAAAGGAGTAGATATAAGTGGACAGTGATCGGACTAACAGATGTAAACAGATGTAAACAGAACTATGTGCAGTAGTGACCAGATGTAAACAGAACTATGTGCAGTACACAAGAAATCAATATATATATACAGAGCTGTGTGCAAGTAGGCAAATACTAAATGATAAGTTATTAAGGTGCATGGTGAATAATGGAACAACAGAACTAATATATACAATATAACTGTAAAGGTAAAAATGAGATAAATAAAGTGACCGTAGTGCAATGATGGATAAGAAACAACAGGAATAAATTAACCAGAACTGTATGAATACTGAAATAAAATGGATAGAATAAAGTGATGTAGTGCATGAGACCAGATAAAACAGAGGCAGTTGAGGTGCAGGGCAAATATAAAGGAAGTAAAAAAGCAAGTTCACAGCTGAGAGTCTGGGAAGAGAGTGTGTGAGGGGTCCTGCATAATCCGACCTGCTAGCCTGATTGTCTGTTGCTCATAGATCGATGTCAGAGTCCTTACAGGTAGTCCAATGATCTTAGAGCAGACTGTGACCGTGCTCTGCAGGCGGTTTCTGTTCTGGAGGGTGGTGGAGTGGAACCAGCAGGTTATAGAAAAAGTAATAATGCTCTCAATGAAGGAGTAGTAGAAGGTCAGGAGAATGTTCTGACTGACTCCAAAGGAATTGAGCTTCCTTAGGAGGTATTTTCGCTGCTGACATTTCCTGAGAATCTCCTCGGTGTTGGAGGCGAATTTCAGCAGGCTGTCGAAGACGGTACCCAGGTACTTATACTCCTCTACTAGTTCGACAGGATTCCCATGGATTGTGGTGATTGCTGATGCAGCCAGTTCCCTCTGCTTGTTGGAGAAGGTCACCACCAGGTCTTTGGTCTTTGCTTATATAAATGAAGTCATTAATCACATGTAAAGCAACATCCTTCAACAATAGAATATGAGACAACAGCATCAGATAATCAAACAAATCTGAAAATCTACGAGTGAAGTGACCAGACTCAATTAGAGGGATGGTTTAAAATCGAGCTCCTCATTAAGTGCTGGGAGCGCCATGGCAACACGCTTTAATATCAAAAGATTTCTCTGTGCTTTTTTTTTTTTTGGAGACGGTCGACACCTCTGAAGGATTGTTCCACCTGCACCATCCTGAGTTATTCTTTGAGCATGTGGAGCAGGTTTCCCACAACCCCACTATAGGATCGTGATATACGTTGATTTTTGAATAATCACCATATCCTACACATAATTCTCTACAGCTGTTCTTTATAGTTGAGGAAAACAGCAGCGGTATATTAAGGATCCTACAACTTAAAACACTTCAACTCAGGTCCTCAGAGATCCTAGAAATACATTCAAATATTTTAATATTTTTACTCTGGCTGTGGTGTTATTGTGAGCTGCACCATGAGTCAACTGCTTTTCAAAACTGTCATCACAGCTTTGCAGTCATATCCATTCTGTAACATCTGCATCCACACATGTATTTGCAAGGAGCACATGATGATATATTTCTTTTAGCACAGCCCTTATGTGGAGCAAGGTTTCATTTTACCACAGGACAAACAGGCCATACAACACAACCTGTAAATCCATAATAAATCCATAAATAGTTATTTCTATTGAAGCTGAAAGAGTAATAATAATGTTTTATATTTAACTCTTGTGGCCTGTAGGAGTTGGATAATATTTGGTGCTCTGCAGATATTGTGCAAAGTAAATAATAAGAATAATATTAATTCTAACCATGGTTTGTGCTACACATGAATATATTTTTGGGCAGTTTGCCTGTCAGAGAAGACCCTGTTGAGTTGCATTGTGGGATATGTATGAAGCAGCATGAAAACATCGCCCTGTTTCAAATAAAGAATTGCTCATTGGGAGCTGAACAGTGTGAACACCTTTCTGTTTTTTTTTTCTGCAGTGAATACATGTTTTGTCCTGCACCTGGATGCATTTTGCTTGGATGTGTGCAGACTAATTTTCTTTTTTTTTTTTGAAGCAGCAGATCCACAAGAGAAGTAAACGATAAGCTACTTCAGCCTCTAATGCTCCGATTTTAGAAAATTATGTTTCTATTGAATTTGCCATATTGAAAGTAGCTGAAAAGATTACTGCTGGAAATCTTTAAAAGAAACCCTCAGAGCTACAAGACAAGAAAGAGAAAAAGGTATTTTCAAAGTTGATCCTACTCTGAGGCTCAGGATGTTAAGAGAGACTTACAGTCTTTGGGTCAATGCCTTAAGCTCCATAAATAAATAAACGGAAAGAAAAACAATGAAGATAATCCAGTCTATCATTTCCCCTCCACCTGATCAGCTGATCCTGAACTCAGCTCCTGCCACATGGTGTCAGTGCTGGCCTACTGCTGTGATCACATGCAGCATTCGCACTGATTCGTGCAGGCTTGATCTTTTTGTGTCCGCCCATCTGAAGTCAGGAACCATCCTCCCGGACCCAGCAGGGGGTGCCTATTATCTGCTAACATAATTATACTGTTTGTTTGCCTATGGTGATCGTGTGCGCGCGTGTGTGTGTTGGATGTGGGCTCAGGCAGACAAACTTTTTTTTGCCTTCATTAAAACTTTGCCGAGTGTTTCTACAGCAACTGGTTTCTCTTAGCGTCTCCTCTACTTGTCATCCTCAGCACATACTGCAGCATGGCGTCTTCTGGATTTTTCTTTTCCCACCTGCATCTTTTCTAGTCAGTTCCTCTTTCGTGTCTCTGTGATTCCCCCTGTCCTCCTTCTTCAAAATCATACTGTAATCTGTACATCAAACAGCCTCTTCCCCCTCCTACTCTTCTCCTCTACGCTGCCATGTGTGGGCGTTTAGCTCAGGCTGTACTTTCCTATTTTAGTATTGTATCGTCAACGCATTGTTGCATCCAACCCAGTCAAAAATGCGGTGGGAATACTGTATAAACCTCTCTCTGTACCCCTCCCTCACTTTCTTTCTCGTCACCACCTCCCCCCCCCCTATCTCTGGAAAAAGAGCCAGTTGCTAGGTAACGCTTAATTGTCAAGAAGTAGTTGCATGTGTTGCGATGCATCCTGAGGTTGTTGGGTTGGTGAAGAATTGAGCAGGATAGATGGCAGCGAGTGGGAAAGAGTAAACAGTGGATGTCTTTTTTAAGAAGAAGAAGAAGAAGAAGAAGCAGGAGATAAAATGGATTATGAGATTACTTCTAGCGCCTCACCTCGCTCTGTGTCAGCATCCAGCCGCCTGCAGATGTTAAAATTCTCCCAGCAGATCTACACCCACAAGAAGGCATCTGTACATTTTCCAACCTGCGGTTTCTTTAAATAACTCCTGTTGCTGGACGAGCCTGTCAGAGTCAAAAGAGAGTCTGAGGAGAGAGAGGGAACAAGAGGGGACTTTGATCTTTTCTGCTCGCTTCACTTTACATCACTTCTTATTCCTTTTGAATACTCTTCTTCTCTCCACCTTTTTAGTAGAAGAAGACGCTCAGCTGCAGCCATCGTCTCACATCCACTCGTGACCTGTGAGACCTAATCATTTCATGCGTTAAAACACGACATGTGAAGCACGTCCTGGTGATGTTCCCCCGCCTGTAAACAAGAGGAGACTAGAGAAGAAGAAAAAAAGACACAAACAGTTTGAGATTTATTTTTTATTAATACTCAACACTTTTATTCCAAAGAGACAGAAGAATAATATTTCTCAGCACTTATTTTCACATTGACTGTGTTTAATCTCATTTTCAAAATTACTAAATATTCAATCAAGTTTGAAATACTCTCTTCACACAAGTAATTTCTCTCCATACAAAAAGAATGCGAGGGTGAACTAGATTTTTGTTTTGTTGTATGTACATTTTTCACAATCTGTACAGCTCAGGGGGGTGGAGTCGTCTGATCTTCTGTGGCATAACACAAAATCAGAAGATGAGCCAAAGAGGAACAGAAACAAAAAGAGAGACTATCTAGTAAAAATGCAGATTGATAATCTGTTGTGCTTTCTGTGTACCGATGAATGATGGTGCTTTACAATTTTGCCTTTTAGAAAACAAACTTCTTAACCGGTCTTTGACCAGATTTTCAAATAAAAACACGTCTAAACAAGCCTTGACCTATTAAATGTGCATGTTCTCTGTTGTATTAGATGATTGCACTCATCCTGGCCTGAAGTCTTTATAAAAGCAATTTTGCAAGGGGACCTATATGAATCAAAGATTTATTCGAAATAGATCTATTCTCTGTGGTTTTGTACAGTTTTTTATCAAAAGTCCATGAGTGTGAGGTATTTACAGACAGTTTTATAATACATGAACAATAAACGGTAATCTCTCACACTCACACTCTGCCTCTCGTCTATATGAGCACACACAGAGGTAATCAAGCGTATGTTATCAGGCACATACAGAAAAGAAATGAGATACTCAAAGGGGAAAATAAATAGTTCAAATGAAGAAGGCTTATTCAGTGACAAAGAATGTGTTAACCGAGACCTTAACCTTGTTTTCAAACCATTCACAAAAACCACCCAGTAAATTCATCTGTGAATAACGATAATAAATAAATGTTCCATATCCTTGTGAACGTCTTAATCAAGTGTAGCCATTTGAGTTGAACTGAAATGTTGACTGTAAGATCAGCGTCTTCTCTTACACACACACACACACACGCGCACACACCTACAGTACTACATGGATCATCAGTACCAATGAAGTTGATACAATTTCAAATATTGTTCAAAAACGCCCGTGTTTCCTGGGCTAAAAGTTTAAGATAAAAACAGAAATAAAGAAAAAAAGTGTATACATGCAAGTCATCACAAACACCAGAGACCCCCTAATATCATACATACTGACTTGTCAACCAGGAGAAGGAAAGTCTTGTAAAAATTTGACCAGGATGTACGACAAACTGAACATTGGACCTGTTCACTCAAATTGTGCTTCAGTTTTGATTTGATTTGGTATAAACATCGTATATGAATCAAGTTTAACTAACGCTCTGGTTTTGGAGAGAGGGTTATTCTAAATGTTAACTTGTGATATTATTTCATAAGAGAGAGCTGGGAATTCAACAAAACATTTTTTATACGTTTGTCTTTGCAATGTGTGGAGCAGAGATGTCCTGTGTTTCTAAACCACCTGCCTTAAGGACGGGACAGGATTGAAGGAGAACTGCTTGTCACCGTATGACAGATTATGTTGTTGAGGGAGAGATCAGTAATCGATGCTACAGAACATACTCAAATGATTTTGTCTGTTTGGTTTGGTAATACGTTTTGGTTTAAACTTCAAGGAGAGAGAAATGTGGTTCATATTTACTCACTTCTCTTTTAAAACTTTGGACAAAGTTGGACCATTTGATGAATATATTCAATTTCTTTTGGAGAGTTCGATGAAAAGATCGATAACGCGCTCTTATATGGTATGCATGTTACATATAAAGCTAGCATACCAGCTAGCTTAGCCTAGCTTAAAGAGTAGAAAAGGGGAGTTAAAAAGAGCCCCGCTCTGTCCACAATTATGCTCCACCTAGCACCTCTGAAGCTAATTAACGAACACATTATATCTTTAAGTGTAACAGTATGTGAGAATTTGTGTTTTTCTGCCCTTAGCAAATAAACTTAGCAACATGAGAGTCCTGTTAGAAATGCTACAGATTGAAAATGAAGACATAGCATGTTGATAAATTAGCTTTAGATGTGCTTGTTAGTTGATTTTACTACTTTTGGACCAAACCATGTTAACTATTGAGCCCAATTTAGTTTTTATGCTAAGCTACGCTAACTGACTGCTAGCTTTAGCTTAATTTGTACTGTCTGGTCTAAGGAGGAGAATCTACCTTATCACCTAAATCTGAACAAGAAGGCAGATAGGCATATTTAAAAAGCAGAGAGTTATCACAAATCTGAAGAGTTAATTCATTTGAACTTGAAGACTGAAGTCTGACATCTTTGGGATGATACTAGCATGGCTGGAATCACGAACCTGCCGGCGTTATTCTTTTCATTTGCGGAGTAAAAATACTCAACACTTGGTCTCTTCCCATCATTTGAATATGCCCATGTATTACAGCAGACATGGCTTATGGCTGTAATCATGAAATAATTAACATGCCAGGCTGCTCATTCCAGTAACAGAGGCCTCAGTCTGAGAGTCCATTATGTCCCCCGTCCTCAACTGCAAAACTGTCACGGCCAATTGACTCAGACCCAATGAAAAGCTCTGAGAGCAACGAGCAGACATTAAAAGGGATTTATTTAATGGATAGTTGGTTCCTGGGTCATCTGTTAAGCAAAAAAATAAATGGTGGGGCTTCAGTAGGTGAGGGGTAATGACGCTTGGATTAATTGGGGAGTTGTTAGTGTAACAACATGCTTCTGTTATTTTTGAAATGTATTTCTTCATGTGGAGCGTCACAGCTTTGTCGTACCTGACATTTAGGGGTAATAGGAATGTGTTTAATCATGGCACTGTGGCTTTAACCCTTGTAATCCTGCTATTTCTTTAATAGTAGGGGGGCCGTTAGTGGGAAATTAAGCTCCCTCTACTGCAGCAAGTTTTAGGTTTTTGCTTCCCAGTATACCATTGTTAAGCGCAGGTGAGACGTTTTCTGGTGTATTTTCAATCCTGTCTCATTAACTGACTTATCATTAAGAGGTTGATTTATCTACAAACAGAGCAGGTCTTGTGTTTAGAAAATCTGTATTTATCCTTTAAGGCACATCCAGCTCAAAATGTGAGAACCATTTGGTACTGCCAAGCAAAAAAAAAAAAAAAAAAAAAGCAAGAGGAAACGGCAAATCAGTATGATGATGTTGCTTTTGCAGCTGAAAAAAGACCTTCTTTGCAAATGTCTAAGTACTTAGAATGTACCCAGCAAGTCATGCCTTTCACATACACTTCACAGCACTCAAAAGTAAGAAAAGTATAAAAAATCAAACATGAAGAATTAATAGCAAAGAAGAGTCCAAATTACAGGAAGCCAAAAACAAAAAAGATCTGTACTAACAACGGATCTCGCAGTCTCCTGTAATATGGGTAAGCTAAGAAAGAATTAACATCATACAAATATGTAACACGAACTATTTAAATCAATAAATTGAAAAACAATCCAACTGATCATCATTAAACACTGGAATAATATTCAATAATAGTATTAACATTATCAATACAATTATTAGTTTACCCTGTTACTTCAACAGAAGTGTTGATATCTCATTCATGATTGTATTTCCGTTGCTAAACAAAATGTTTGTTTTGGTGTTAAAGATCTGCAGGAGGGAGGAGAAGACAACAAGTGTGTGAAGAGAGCAGAGACGGTTGATTTTATTTCACATTTTTCCATCCATCCCGCCCTCCCTCCCTCTCTCCCTATCTTTCTCTGAGCGTCGGAGCAGCACCAGAATCCTCTCTTCTCATTAAAATCGCGTTTCCCGCCGGACTTGAACACAGCTTAGCCTGCAGTGGCCTCTGTGCATCGTCCAAATTCTTTCCATTTAGTGGAGTGAGAACAACACACATAGTAATGTGTCTGCTTGTTCTCTTCACACAGAGAACACATCAGCCTGTGCTGCTTCTTCTTCCCCCCTCCCATCACCCTCTTTTCTTCACCCACTCCATCTTCTCTCTCTCTCTTTATTCCTCTGTCTTCACCCTCAGACGTCTGACTCAATGCTGGAGAGCTTTTCATAAACGTGTCCATTGCTGGCACCGTTGAAGGGTCTCTGTCCCTGCCCCAAACCTAATGTGTCCCTGCCCCCGGGCAGTAGCTTGCTGGACCCATGATGGTTCCCCACCCCGCCCAGACACAGCTCTTTAGGGAACCTGGGGGCCACATTGGACATCACCCCAGCTGTGGCCGACGCGGGTAAATAGGAAGCAGCTCCCATGGAGCCACGGAAGTCCCCTCCTCCTCGATTGTTGTTGAGAAGTTGCTGCTGCTGCTGCTGTTGCTGCGTCTGTGGCTTTTTGATGTAGTATGGTTTGGCGCCATGTAATAGACACTGGTCGTCTTCGAAGCTTGGGATGAAGGGGTTCTGGTTCACCTTATCTGGGTAGAGAGATTTAGACAAGGAGTAAGTCCCGGCCCCTCTGCTGCTACCACCACCACCACCACCACCACCACCACAGCCCCCACCTCCCATCATAGCTCTTTCTCTGTCCCTAAGGCTGTCCCTCAGGTCTCTCTCTCCCACCGACCGCTGATGCAACACACCCTCGCCACGGAACAAACTGAAGGAGGAGCCCCCTTTGGCCCTGTCCCCACCTATTCCTCCAAACATGGGAGAATCCCTATCCCCTGAATACCTCTCAAACATGTGAGCGTAAGGGCTGGGGCCCTCCATGGACCGTTCCCTGTCCTTCAAACTCACACTTCGGGGCTGGGGGAACTGCCCTCCTGCACCGCCACCAACCCCTCCCATGCGCCCCGCCCCTTCCCTCTGAAGGTCCACGAATGTGTCATATGAGTGTTGCCTCCGCAACACCCTCCCGCCTGGCCCTAGCTTCCTGCGCTGTGCCTGAGTCTGTGGTTGGCTGGGTCCTACACTGCTCTTCGCTGCAGCGAACACCATGTTATTATCCTCACTGATGTTGTAAAGGTTGCTCGACTGGATCTTGCACGTTTTGCACGAAGCAGAGGTGGGGCGACTGCTGGTTCCCCCAACCCCGCTAGCCGCGCACGTGCCACCTCCCCCTATTCCTCCGCTGTGGTGACACACACTGTGGCAGTTACGACACTCCCAGTCACCCCCTGCTATGCCCCCACCTCCTATCCCAGAAACCCCCTTCTCCCAGCAGGTGTGTGCCTGCTGCCCTGCCGACACTGACCCCAACCCACCTTTACACTCTGGCTTCTTGCCTTTACCTTTGAGGAAGTCTTCTACAGGAACTAAGCTTTTACAGATACCACCACCGCTACCACCGCCCACACCGCTTCCTCCGCTTCCACCCTCTTGCTCCCACATGGCCTTGCCATCCTTGGAGCGGAACTGGTCCGCATAGAAATCCCTCAGGTTCTCTTTTTCTTTGCGGAATAAATAAGGTGAAGAATTACCCCCTCCTCCTCCCCTCTTCCGCTCCAGGGGAGGTGAGACCGTGTGGTGTGACTGGGGCCGGTGGGGGAAGTGGTGGTGGACGGTGTGGTGGTGGGCTCTCCTCCTCAAACCGCTCAGCTCTATCTGGTCCTGCTCCCTTCGGCACTTGGCCGAAGCCGGCCTCTTTTTCAGGCTGTCCCTGTACTGCTTACGCCGCTTGTTGTTGCCCTCCAGGTTGCCGTAGGTGACGGTGTGCGTAGAGATATCTGACACATCAGAGCGAATGTTCCCGTCATCGCCCCCTGAGCCTCCCCCACCCCCGCCACAGTACCTGTCGTGACCCCCGATGAGCCCTGTGCTGGATGCACCTCCTTTGAAAGAAAACCTTCCGTACACATTGCTTCCCTTGAACCCACCCTGGTTGGAATCCGCTGGAGCATGGCCGGCAAGCAGGTCAAATTTACTGGTGTTCCTGTGAGACATGGAGGGGCGGGGCTGGGTGGTGAAGATTGGTGCTACCCCTCCCCCCAAACTGTCGCAATCGAACATGCCCCCCTCCAACGAGCTAGCGCTGCCTAAGCTACGTGGTCTATTGGGCGGGGGGCCGGACATACCCAGAGCCGAGGCCGGGTGGTGGTGCAGGTAATGCTCCTGGTACAGGTTGCTGTCCTTCAGGGGCATGTTGCCAAAAGTCCTCTCCACCTCGTTGATGTAGTCACTGAACATGTTTTCCTCCGGCAGGTAGGGCGGAGCGGTCTTGCAGTCTACAGGATGACCCACTAGACTGCGTCGGTGCTCCTGGATGTCATAGATCGCGGAGTCGCGACTGCTGTGGCTGTACTCCAGAGCCGCATGAGGAGAACCGTTAATACCCGGAACAGCCGTCATGTCCTTGGCTGTGCGGAGCAACCGCAGGATGTTGGAGTGGGTGTTGTTCATGTTTTTCTTCATGGTGGACGAGGGTGAGTCTATGGTTGACTTGTTTTCCTCAATTTGTACCCCATGGATGCAGCTGTAGATACCCTGGAGTGTGCAAATGACAAGAGAAGGGAGGCAGAGAGAGAAAGAGAGGGTGAGATAGGCCATGGGAGGCAGAAAGAGTAAGAGTGAGAGTGACAAGGTATGATAGTGAGAAGAAGACATTCAAATGTTAAGCATCAGTGAGAAATCAAGAACCAGAAGGGAGTAAAGAGTTGGAGGGGAGGGAGCCAAAGAGCAGACGCATAAACAAATAAGACAGACAGACGACAGTTTGACAGACAGAGAGAGAGGCAAACAGACACAGACAGAGGCAGAGAGGTTAATGTTTTGCCATGCTCCCTCTGACCATCCTCTTGTTTACACACTATTAAACAGTAATAGGGGCTGAGTTCATCAATGACTTTTCTCAGGGGATCATCGTAGACCCTCACAGCTGCTGCTTAAGACTCCACCTC
Organism: Labrus mixtus; assembly: GCF_963584025.1. NCBI lineage: Eukaryota > Metazoa > Chordata > Actinopteri > Labriformes > Labridae > Labrus > Labrus mixtus. The sequence goes on along the minus strand of NC_083613.1, from coordinate 29,442,956 downwards.
ACACACTTGGCTAAGTGAGAAGCGGGGTGAGCAGATTAAAGCTTTGATTGATAACACAAGGAGCAGAACTTCAACATGCTTTGACCTCAGATCAATACGTTTAATCACTTTCATTTGAATCCGACTGACACTGACACTAGCTCTCCGTTTGGCTTTTTTTAAGGCTTTTTCTTTTCTTTCTCTCTTTTAAGGAAATGACTCACTTGTTAGTTTGTCCGACTTATTGACATCAGGGACAAATGCATTCAAGATCATCGCAAGTCGAACAAGCGTGTTTAAATGGGGGCTGAGCTGAATGTGTGGTCGAGGCGACAGTCGAATCAGAAAGGTCGAGGACACACTACCCACCAGCCAGCTCGCAGGCCAACATTCCTCAAAGGCGTCAACTTGTCACAACCACTTTCTGTCTGTCTCTTAGTCATCTTCCCCGTCGCAGAACTACATTCATGAAACTGAATCGTAGACACCCCCCTCCCCCCCCCACACACACATCCTTTTATGCCTCTATTCTCTCTTTGTGTCTGTTTTATCACTGTGTCCAGGTGCTCAGCTGAGTGGCAGCAGCTCCAATGGGATTGTCTGTCTTTATCTTTCTTCATCTTTAGCTACTACAGCCGCTCTGAAGGGTAACAGAACAGAGGTTACTGGAGCAGCGCTACATCTTTTCCTTTCTACTCTGCCTTTGTCCTGCTGTTTTTTTTTACTTATCATTAATGCTCTTTTCCTCCTCTGTATTTCATTCTCCTGTCATAGTGTCTTCACTTGTCCATCCTTACCACTTTCTGAATATTGTCAATGCACTCCAACTCTAATATTGTTTCTTTCTCTGACACAACTTGTGCGTTAAACCGGGCATGACCGAGATATCTGGTATCCGCTAGAGTAAATGGAGCCACTTTAAAATGTATGTGCACTTAAAATGGATGCACTAATGCAACAAGTAACAGCAGCCTCAAGCACATGAGAGCTTAGAGTGAATCTTTAAGCCACCGTGCAAAAAGGGCTGTTATGTTTTGCATAAAAATATGAGTATAAGAAGCTACAAAGACACCGAGATTGCTGCCAATTCCACAAAAAAAAAAAAAAAAGAGCGAGAGGAAAAAACAAGTGTTTCTGAAGTGCTAAGGGCCAGATCTGAATTCAGTACTTGGAGGTTAGACTGAGTCGGTGTTTACCACATGATATTACAATTAGAAACACCTTCTGCCCTCACAGAAGACACGCACACACCAGTGCCCTTTTCTCAGGCAAACAATAATTGAGACAATTTGGATGCGACAACCGCCACTCTCCTTAAAAGTTTACATAATGCAAATGAATTACAGCTCAAGCGATTGTTTTTATGGACCTTAACGACCTGCTGCAATAACACCGAGACACCTTGTTAGGTGACCCATTAGTACAGAGTCGTTAGCACGCTGAGCCGAGCGCCGAGACATCCACACAAACACACCTTCAAGGCCGCTGAGCTGAGAATGTGCGGCGTAGTGAGAAGCTTTTATTGCTTCAACGTGAAGTTTTTTTTTTAACCCTTTCAGGGCCTGAGTTGTTCTTGCTCTTATCCAACATAGTGTTTGAAATGATCCGAGCCATAATGCTATTTCAAATACGGTAGCTTCTGACTTCTTTTAATGGCATCAAAGGGAAAGAGGTGTACACTCTCTGAAATGAGTAAAGAAGCACCAAGGAGTTGATTTAACAACCCCCCCTTTGTTAATTACTGATTATGAATGTGTCAGAGTTTTACGCTCCAGCTAATACATCGGACATTTTTCGTTGTATTCATTTTTTAATCAAACAGTGTCAATCAGCTTTGGCCAGGGTTGTAGTGGTGAGAGAGTTAGAGTTGCACCGTTGTTAGATTGAGCTAAATTTTAAGACATAATAACTTTTTCTGTGTAAAAAAAACAAATGCAACACAATGAGTACCTTTAAAGAGAGACAGCAGAAAGTGTTCCACATCTTGTCCCTCTCTGTCATGTCTGTCTTTTTTTATTGCTTATTTTATTACCATTCATGGTCATTATTATTATGGTCATTACACAGAACACTGACTTCTACACTGCTTAACTTTTAGCACTTCTCTGTAGAGTCTTTTTTAAGCCCTGTAGTGGCAGTCAATTACCCCCAAAACCGGACTTTTTTTCTACACTGCTTAACTTTATTTTCAGTTATCACTCTGAAAAAATGCTTCTCACCTTACAATTCCAATATTAAGTTTTCGTGCCAACTTATTATCATCCAGTTTTTAAAACTCAGATCTTCCTTCACTTTCAAATATGACCTGCTCTTCGTAGAAACGAGAACAAAAAGTGACCTTGAAAGTATTAAAAAAGTAGAGTAACATTTAGGTTTGGGACTGAGACTGATCGGGTTAAATTAACAAACCCTAACCCCTTACACAGATTATTATTCTTCATGATTACAATGCTGTCTTTTATGACTAACCGTGTGTTATAAATATGAAAAGGATTTATTGCTGTTGTTTGCACAAATCATTTTTTGGGATTAGTGTTTTTTTTGACTGCCTGTGCTAAAAAAGCTTCAGGTAAGTCAGGTGAGTCATTGTATCTCTCCGACTGACTGGATACGACTCAACCTCAGCCTGTGGTTTTAAAAACAGCCTCTCCTGTGATCTTTCTGTCAAGAGGATTAAGTCTAGACCTGAAATAAAAAAACACGAGTGCACTCACTCTGCTGATGGAGAAGGTGAACCCGGGCTGCCCGGAGCACACGCCCATGAAACAGAAGCGTAGCTGCCAGTAGAACCAATGTTCACAGATGAAGGTGATTAATGAAAGAATCATGGCGGCCCCGAGCATGTAGAAGACCCCCGCCATGTTGTCCACGTCCAGCTGACTGCTCATCACCTCGTTCTTCTCGTTGTGACAGATCCCTGTGAGCCACAGGGCCTCGAACTCCTCCATGTCACCTGGAGAGAAGAGGCACATACACACAGGTGACCGTATCGTTGAGTTACTGTATGTGTGACACTAGGCTCAATTTACCCTTGGGTGTCTGAACATGTAAGTGTGAGTGCAAAAAAAGAGGCACAATTTTATGGATGGGGATGCTGATGCCAAAAACAGCTCAGGTCTCGTGTACGTTCAACAAATGTCACGTCGCATTATTTTGACTGAACGCCCCCTTGGGGTCGATACTCATTAAGGACTGCTTATGCAAGGATATCGCTTCCTCTTTTGGAAAAAAACAAACTGCCTGCTGGGACACAGTCCTCAGGGAGGAAGTGTGTGTGGTCATGTGACAAGTGTTTCCGCCCTAAAATGTCTCGCACTAACTTCCACATCTCCGGGGGGAACTGCCGAGGGGGGGGGGGGGGAACACGTCCAGAGAGATTAGTTTGAGCTGCACTGATGATCTGTGTCTTGTGTTTCTGTGTTAGATCAAGGGGTTATACACAGTGTTTTCTCAATCGGTGCACAACACTGTATTTCTTTTTTTGTTCGTGGTCGTGTTTGCCTCAGATTGGATTTAGTTTTAAAAATACTTTCTTACCTTAATGTGGCTCAGTGAGAAAAATGTGCAATCTACAATTAATAAAATGCTTCATGTGATCAGATGTGATCATGATGACATAAAGGAGTTTTAAAGTTTGGGAGATTATGAAACTTTTCTCTGTTTATCCGAGCTAGTAAAAAAAAGTGAGAAAGGAGCATGTAGTAGCTGCTTTTTTTTTTTAAAGTCTTTAGGGTGCAGCTTGCAATTACAGAATCTGCCATTCCTCCAGCAGCGGCTTGATATGACATCATTTGTGGGTAGGAGAACCACAGGCTCTTTCAGCTTGCTTACTCACTTATATTGCAAACCAGCTCGGAAACGCTGCTAAAAACACTGAAAATAAAAGTATTTGACAAAGACATATAAAGTCTAAACACTAAGGACAAAATAATTATATGTCAAGTGCCAAAGGCTTTGTAGAAACTGCAGTCACAAGTGAACCAGATCAAAAGTGTTTTTGTGACACAGATCAGATTCTTTTTTTAGGACAGTTTTAACTGCACAAGTCACGCATGTGTATCCTAAATCAGAGACAGGTCGGATCTTTTGCATACGACCTCAGTGTGAACAGACCGGTCAGAATGCATGCAACTTTAAAATCACACTCATCACCGCTCTGCACTGGCGGGACAGGGGGGGAGCGGGAGTTACTTAAACCCAATGAAAACAAAATGGGGTGACAGCAATGTAGGTAGTCAGTGGAGGGACTGTCTCCCCGTATCCACGGCAACATTCAAAAATCATAGTCTTAATTATTTGTCACGTTGTTTATCAGACAATGAATCAGGATAGTGAGAATGAAAGTGTTTTATGTCCTTGTCAGAAGACGAACAGAACTCCAATCTGTCTGTTTTTATGCATAAACGGTTTGATCTTTCCCGTATCTACGCGCACGCCCTGAAATAACTCATGATCAATGCATCCACATGCTGAAAATCAGCGAGGAGAGTTAACCAACGAGCGGCTATAAGATTTTATTAACGCAGCTCAGTCATGAGAGAATAGTGAATTGTTTATTGTTCAGAACCAGTTTAAGTACTGATTCTTCTTATCGTCCACTGATCTCAATGACAATGACATAAGAGCAGGACGAAAAATTCTCTCCAACGCATGACCCCTGCTTTTGAATCTGTGTCTACGTTCTTGTTTTCAACCCAACAGCGTGACCCAGATAGAATCCCTGCAGCTGGGTCAATAAGCAGAATGTAATAGAAATCTATATTATTATAAGCATGCTCTGCTTTGTAATCCTCCTTCTAGTCTCATCTTTCATCTTTCCCATCGCTCTCCAACATTTTTCACACTTTTCCCACATTTCTCCTGACCCTGTATCTTTGCAGAGATAAAGTTAGCGGGCTGCTTCTGCTGCTCTCTCAGCACACATGACTTACGTCTTTATTCATGTGCGGACTCTTAACAGGAGGAGACAGATATGAGCAAACATCGATGAGTCTGATCTCTAACGTACGTGTGCTGACAGTAGCAGTAATAAGAGGAAACGTGTGATGTGCTGACCTCATGTACATACTCAATACAACAAAATGATTTGACTGTCGTTCGGTAAATTTGAGCAGAGAATGTTGTCTGATGTTTAGGGAGCACACAATCAAGTCTGCACACATTTCCATACACTAATACATCACAGACACACACACACACACACACACACACACACACACATCACTCAGCAGTGTACGTTGGAACTCGATCTATCTCTTCCAGATCTGATCCAAGGAGAATGTTCTGTCTGCGGTGAACCCTGCATCCATCACTCACACAGGGATGGAAGGCTGTGAAGGCTCTGTGTGTGTGTGTGTGTGTGTGTGTGTGTGTGTGTGTGTGTGTGTGTGTGTGTGTGTGTGAGCTTGCTGCATGGTAAATGTTCTAGCAGGTGGTGAGCAGTATGGAGCACATACTGTCTCTGGAGGTGGAGTGTGACTGTAGGTGTATTCGCAAAAGGAAAGGATTCACATAAGGGACGAGTGTTTCTCTTGGATGAAGCTTTTCCTTCTTTTAAAAAAAAAAAACAACGGTAAAAGAAACCAAAGCTGCTTATACATTTAGACATCCTTTTATCCAGGTCCCTGTTCCCCATAGACCTCCATTCCTTCTCTGTAAGCAGAAACAGTGTCGATTATATTACGGTTGGAGATTAGTGTAAAGCCTCGGTAACTGCTGAGATGACTTTTATTTAAAATAAAAAACATGCAGCATATTCATAAGCACACGCAAAAGTCCAAAACAAATGCAAAAAAAAAAACAACTGCATCAACATCAAATGTGACGCTAATACATAAAGGATGCAAATCACAAATAAACATTACACAAATTAACAAACGCTGCAAATCCAGACCTAAACAGAGGTGGGAAAATGTCAAAGTTTAACAACAGAAAGTATCGTTAAAAATACAGGAGCCAAGAGATTACAGGCAGGTCTGCCTCTTTGTCTCTTACTACATTGATCTAATGTGCCCAAATTGCTCTTGAAGGCACCGCCATCGTCGTGAGTGTGTGAATGAGAATGTGTTTGTGAAAGTGTTGACATGTTGAGGAAAGTGATTTCATCGTGGGAAGTTTAGAAAAAGACTTAATGAGTAGAGTCCATTTATCGCTGATTTTTGTCCTTTTGTTGAAACGCTTGAATGTTGGTGTTAATATTCATATTTATAACCGACTTTGTCAAATCTGCATTTCATAATGATCTACTTTATGTTTGGCTAAGACTGTTGGGAGATGAGAAAGTGTCAGGGCGAGATGGACGGATGAGTAAAACAAACACAGGAGCTTCACCTCAGATGTTTTTTGGCCTAAAGTGAAGGTTGGGACGTCCTGATTGTGTAATATGTGAATCATGAGCTTTAGTAAGTGTTTAAAAGGGCTAACTTCATCTCCAGCTGAACCTGAGCTCAGCTGCAGTGCTCAACTTTCAGCTAACACAGCGTTTGACGTGCTTTTATTCCTGTGGTCGTTACTAGGGGTGTGTCGTCTCACGAGCCGTCTGTACGGATGGAAAATGTTCCTGCTGTGTGTCCTACATCATCATCTGTGTCCTCTGAATTAGCGCAGTGTCATTTCAAGCCAACCAGTCCAAACAGAGGTGCCAAATGGGCATCCTAACATTGAACACAAACCACCTCAACTGGCACAATCAGCTCATCCTGACAGAGCGGCAGCGGCTCGAAGCAGAGGCCCTCATGGATCACCGCACTCGTCATCCTCGCACAGTGACGCCGGACGCCCGGACGGCTTCTCTCGGTCACTACCCAAAACTCACAACAGCAGCTGGGGCTCAAAACAAAACTGACCTACAAATGGAGAGCATCGCTCTGTGGCACATACAGTACAGTAAGTAATACTTTCTTCAAGCTGCACACCAACTCAGGATTCAACTTTCATTTTTAACAATTTGAAATGTCTTCCTCTTGTAGCTGTTTTCAGTTTGTAACCTGTATTTTTAGTATTCATATGATAAGGTGCTGGTGTTGTCCTGCCTTTTTAGTAGTCTGGTGTCACATCTATTGGTAATGACTTCTATACACACACACATATTGGTAATAAACACTCACTTTAGTGTACTTCAGAACTCCCTTCACATCATTTACCAGCCTATTGAGGTGGGAAATGCTTTCAAGTATTACAGCAATTTTCAAAATTGTAGGCTGAGTTTCAGGTTTTGATGTCTGCTTCTTCTTCAAGACGTCTAAGATGTTTAAATTGTTCCTCTGTTTTTAATGTGTCAAATGATGACATTTCAAAGATTTTAAGACAAACTGAAGGAGATTGAAAACATGAGGAAGTGGTTTATTCCAGAAAGAATCTCACAAATACTGTCATGGAAAAATGACCATAACTCTTGAACAGACTTTGCCAAAACAAATAAAATATTTAAGGTTCTCCTGTTTATGAAAGAACAACATCTAACACCCCAGGCTACAAAACTATGGACTCTGCTTCTGAATTCTCTTTCACACTGAGAAAACATGTCAATCACTACCCGTCCCACCATGTCCAGACACCGCAGCCTTTCACGACAGTTGTCCTCCCCAGAGCTCAGCCACCGAAACAGCCTCAATCTCAAGACAACAACTTCCACTTCTACAGCAGCTGCAGCCTCTCAGGGCCTGCTGCTCTATCGCTGTTGATGAAGGACTGAACATTGCCAACCTGGCTCAGGAAGCCTCATCCTGCTGCTGACACCAGGATGTACCAGCAGGTTATCACCACAATCAGCAACGACCACCTTCACAGCTCCTTCACAGCTCCTTCACAGCTCCTTCTCTGTCTCCTTGTTTCCAGCCTTATCACAATGACAAGAGCTTGAACTTTGTTTGATCATTTAGAAACCTAATTCTAATCTATTCCATGAAATGTGAAGCAGGGATTTAACGCAGGGAAGGGAATTACAGCTACAATGAAATTGTCTTTAATGGATCCAAATGTTTGTTTTTCAATATTGTTATGAGGCGCTATTTATGGGTTAATCACTTTAAGGATATTATGATCCCAATAGAAGACCATACAAACAATATTCTTAATAGATACATTTAGATTTTACTACTTGTGTGTCTTTTATGCGACAGTGACAATAAAAACAAAACCCTGATTATTGGGTTAATGTTAATTATCAAACAAATGCAACCATAACAAAGGAAAGAAATAAACAAATGCACTCACTATGAATCCAAACACATGTAAATAAATTCAGCTCTTTGGATATTTACAAGGATTTGCATTAGAATAAAAAAATTGTCTCATTTAATTCCTTACCATCTCCAAACAGCATGAGGATGGCCAGATCCACAGCTCGCTTCCAGCCCGAGTCTTTCTGGATGGCGATGCCGTAGCCGGTGGAAGCGAAAACCTTACCGCTCCCGATGGTGACCAGCTTACAGCCCTCGTCTCGGCCCGCCATGTAGTTCAGCACGGCAGCGTCGTAGATGAAAGCGTCCAGTTTGCTGGAAGTAAAACATGTCAGAAGAACACTTTGTGACAATCTGATAGTCCTTTGTGGCTGCAGTCATATAGTGACAGGTAATGAAAGAGTTTAAAATCAACCCCATGCTCTCTCATTCGTCTCTCTTCACACTTAAAGGTCACATATTATACACAGCACACTTTACCATGGTTTTCTAACACTAAGGTGTCTTTAACCCCCCCCCCCCCCCCCCCCCCCAGTTATGAGATAAGTTCATCCTCTCTGTCATTTCCCTGCTCCACTTTTCAGAAAAGTGCGCTCATACAGGCCATTTAAATAAATTCCCCTCATGACATCACAAAGGGCAGTAACCCCTCCCCCTGTGGGGTGACACTCCCACAGCTAGGTGTGTGTTCTGTCCCCTGAGTCCACACATTTCCACCGTAAACACTAGTGCATGGGGTGAGAAATCCCAAGCCACATACCCTTCCAGAAAAGGGCGTGGTCAGACACAGCTCATTTACATATTTAAAGGTACAGACACAGAAACAGCCTGTTCTGAGCAGGGCTGAAATAGAGGGGTTTATAGACATGATCAAATACAGGATCAGAGTGGATTTAGAACAAGAAACTTCACAGACATGTTTTGGGGAGCTCTGAGACTTATTTAAACTGGTTGAAAATGATAATTATATGTGACCTTTAAAAGCTTGGTTTGTTTGAATAGAAACTTAACTTCAAGACAACAAGTGACCGGCAGACGTGGGCAAGCACGGAGAGACTGACGTGCGGGGATGCAGGACGCCGCTCCGTGTGTTAGATGAAGCCGTTTGGCAAAGCCCAGTGCTTTCTGGACAATACTGGTTAACCAGCATTAGGAGTAATGAGTGCAGCATATGCAGGAGTGCTTTTGCACAACTCCAGTCCAGCTCATCAAAAGGCAGCCCACTGTTTCTCCAAAACAAAAAAACACAAGCGGTCATCTTCAGCGGTGGATGTGCAGCCAGGAACGGCACACACAAGCATGGCGGAGCAGCGGCAGGAGCCGAGTAGCTTTGTGGCACTTCATTCAGGGGGACATTTGAGTAGGTTTTTAATATTGGTTTGAAACTTATTACACGATACACTTCAGCGCTAACACCGCCCACCTAACACCCAACGTCTGAAAACGTTCAAATACTTCAATGACAAAATCTCAAAAAGGATTGGAAGGTAAATGTAATACTGGTAGAGAGTAGAGATTATGTTGAAAAGATAAGATAAGATTACATAAGAAGATTCATAAACAACATACAGTAGTTCGACGCTGTTTGTGGATTTGGTTTCCAGGCGCTTTAAAGGAAATGATAAGAAATACCCAAGATAGAGAGTCATACATGTAAGTGTTGACTTGCATAACACTGAGATTTAAAGGGAAAGGGAGTGTTCATGCTTCATATAATATATATATTTTTGTTTACATTGAGAGAATTTTGTGATTTGATTTTAAGTTGGTAATCTTTAATAAAATATGAGCCAGTAAATGTAGGAGTATTTGATAGTTGGTCACAGAGTCTGAAAAACAAAATCCTCTTACAACCAAAAGAGCAGATTGATTCTACCAGGTGAGAATATTCAACCTTTAGGCTTTTAAATACATGATGCACTTTGTTTCTAAGAATGTAAACCACATATTGTTGCCTCCGTCAGTGAGAGGAGATGTTCAGTTGTCATGCAGACTTTGGTTGACCTAAGTATAGATCTTCAGAGATATGAGGGGAAAAAAAAAGCTTACCGTCACCATGACAACTGTGCACCTCCCTCTGTTAATGAGATATAGTACAAAGCTTCTGAAACAATAGCGATTATTTTTTTAATCTGTTGATTTGAAGGTCAGGAAATGATCTTCAAGCTCAGGTATAGTGTTTAGGAGAAATGACTAAGCTGACCCCTGTGTGTCAGGCCCTGACACGCATGGCATATCCCAGCTGGAAAAACTCCAGAGGACACTACGTAGTCTCTTCTATTCTTCTCCCATGAGTGATATGAAAGGTGAATTGACATGACAGTCCCCAGCTTGGTGACAAACGACCATCAAACAGCGCCTCGGGCTCTGCAGGCCTCTGTGGTTGACCAGCTCAAACTCTCACCAAACACCGGAGGTACTTTACTGCTTTGCATTCTTAATTCTCTGCCAAGGCTTGATGGAAACATTGGAGGACAGGGAGAGGGAGAGAGTGCACAGGGAAAGAAGTTATTAACTTGCTTTTAGAGGCAGAGAGAGTGAATATTAGCAAGTTCTCACAGCAACCACAGGCCATGCTGCTATTTCTGGGCGCCAGAAGCAGGAAGATACACAGACCCACTTGCTGCCCACCCACATTGCCCAGAATTCTCCCTCTCCCTCAGCGTCGCTCTCTCTGCTTTTTCCATGATCATCTTTTTTTCTCTGTGTTGCATCAGAGCTCTACCTCACAGCCCCATCATGTCTATTTTCTCCCTCCTGAGAACCTTTTTCAACTCCCTTGCCTTGCCACACTCTCCCCATACGTGCTGCATCCTCCCCTAAATGTCTCCCCTCCTTACCCAGACTTCAGACTGTACAGCGCTTCGTCTACATTCTTCTGGTGGAAGCTCGTCATGTAAGAGTGCATGTCCCGGTAGTTGTTGCGGATGTTGCGCTCCGTACTCCCGTTGGGGACCGTGCCGAACCGGAACGGCGGCGAGAACTCATTAGGCTTCTGGAACTGTAGTGGGGGTTTACCGGAAAAGAAACCACACAGAGAAAAATTACAGAGAAGTGCTCGTTAGCATGGAGAAAGGCACTGAGCTGCAACAAATAGCCTTTAATGCACTGTTGAGCAGGAGCCTAGGACTGTGCTTTTGAAAGTTTAAAATTAGCTAAATGCTTAAGGTTGTGCTCGACATAAAGACAAACATGGGAGGATCTGGAGGACAGATTTGGACAAACATGTACTGAACTCAAGTTCAAAACATATCTTTGAGCTTTATGCTGAATAAGTGTTAAAAGGGTTCATCTAGGACTGCTGCTTTAATTAAAGCCAATCAAAATGTCTCAAGCCTGAGGGGACAATTTGTCTGAACAACAGTCTAGCCAAAGATGTACAGTGTCTGATACCACAAGACAGAGAGAAGCAAATCCTCACCGTTAAGAGGTTGTGGATCACATTACGCGAAAATGATTGTAGAGTGATAACATAGAAAATGTTAAATTATTCATTGAATCATCTGTGGCTACCTGATTAATCTTATTGTTATGTTAATATGTGTGTGGCAGGAGCTCAGAGAAGAGCAACTGAACAAGGTGAGTCGATTCACAGCAGAGCTGGTGAATATTTATCTTTGAGAAAATCGATTAAGAAAACATGAAGAAAGAAAAAAGAATTGCTCGATCACGCTTCTCAAATCTGAGCGTTTGCTGCTTTTCTTTGTTCTGCATATTTGCATTTTGAGGACTTGAAGGTTTTGGACTGTTGGTCAGACAAAATAAGACAGTTTGAAAACATCATCCGGGCTTTAAGAAGTGCGAAAGCAGTTTTTGGTGCTTGTGGTTCCAGAAAAGAAAAAGGTGAAATGTGATGAAACGTGTCCGAATATCTGAGTGTACAAGAAAAATAAATATAAAAATATGATAAATCAAACCAGTGTTTGTCTAAACTAGCTAACACACAACCCACATCAGAGTGACTGCTGAAGACACACGTTCAATACGCCTTGAAATCACGTCTTACAATCGGGTGTTCATAATGGACGTAATATAAAGTAAAAAATAATTTAACACTTGATATCACTGATAGCATCAAAATGACCTTCAAATCAAATGGTGCCTGGTGAACTTCCATGACCATATTTCTGATCTTGTAACTTTTTGTGCACGTGGTTGCAGTTTGAGATCAACATGCAGGAACTTTGTGATCATCCTGAATCTGGAGTTGTGACTAAAAGGTGATCTGGCCTTCACTGGTCCGGCCCCTTAGCTTTGGATTCCCTGCCAGAGGATCTCAGATTAGCCGATCTGTGTGCACTTTAAAATCATTGCAAAAAAACGTTCTTTTATCTGAGGGCCATCTCTTTTATTTATATTCATGTATTTAGTTTACTTTCTACATATTTCATATCATTTTGTTTTTTTTACATTTTAATAATGAACTTATTGTTTGCTTGATTTACTTTTAATGTCTGACACTGGTGGACCTTCTTACTGGTTTTAAAAGGTACTTTATAAATAGTAATTATCATTATGTTACTATGATGAGTTTAACATACGACACATGAGCTCCTCTAACAGTGCTTTGTTAGGAACACCCGAACTGTTCAGATATTTATGAATAAAACAAGATTATTTTAAGTTCAGTGTTTCTATACGGGCTCCATCTCTGCTCTTTTTATTTGTTTAAACAGAACCCATCCTAAGCAAACAAACCCTGTGTAGACTAGAATATACATTAAATCATGAGGTCCCCCATGGCTCAGGTTCTGTCCACACTCAGTATCACAACTCCCCACATTATGTTCCTCTCACACCTGCTCCCCCGCCCCATAAGCCCCCCTTTTGCACGGCTTTTGAATTCACACCTTCTTGTCTGAAAGGCCCGACACCTGGTCCACATACTCCTCCTGGATCATGAAGGCAGCCAGATTGGCAGTGTAGGAGGCCAGGAAGATGACAGCGAAGAAGGCCCAAACGGACACCATGATCTTACTGGTGGTACCTTTGGGATTCTGCACGGGGACGGAGTTGTTGAAAACCAGACCCCAGAGCAGCCAGACGGCCTTACCGATGGTGAAGGAGGGACCTCCGGGCTCTGGGAGGGAGGGGGGAGGCGAAAAAGAAGAAAGATGAAAAAGACAGAAGATGCAAAAAGGTCTCACAGATCCCAGGTTACATGTTGTGATCTCCTCTGCTACACTATTTACACATTTAGCATTCTTTATTTTCATGTCTGTTATGTTCATTTAATTATTAGTTCTGCTGTGGAGACAGTTAAATGTGTGCCAGATTTCAGTCTAGGTCACATTTCCCCACTGTCATGTCACATTGTACCCTGTTGTATCATATTAGGGCCCGACCGATATGTTTTTTTGGGGCCTATACCAAAATCGATATTGGGATAGAAAAAAAAATCAGATACTGATATATATATCGGCCGATATCTTTCTTAGATCTGCGCTCGATCTGTGGTGATAGCTAGATGGATATAGATAAACACATTTATTGGGTGTTCCCTCAAATGCAGAATCCAGCACTTGTGGAAAATATATCCAGTATAACAACACAAGATGGTCACTCTACTAGAAAGTAACTGTGCATATACGCTTGATGATGCTTGTTGTAATCTATATAGCGCCCTCTGCTGGTGACAGCCAGAAAGAGAACTGCCAGTGTAATACAATGAAACTCAAATGAAAAGCTATTTGACTGGTGAATAAATGTCGGAATATTGGCTACTGGATATGCTAATACCAGCTGATTGGTTGAGCTCTATATTATGTAATTTGATATCGTATCGTATCGTATCGTATCCTTTACCATCATATTGTATAGTATTGCATCGTGTCTTATGGATCCTATCCTATCGCATTGTTTTCTTAGCCTATCGTTTAGTATCATTGGTGCTACTTGGTTTGATCTGCAGTTACTCGTAAAAAGTACTAAATGAGGGAGTAAATAAATGGCGGCTACAAAGACTGGATTTAATGCCAACCTTTAGCTTGTCAGTGATTGCAGGATGTGCTGCACGCTCCATATGCCCTCGTCCAACCTCTACTGTGACAACCTGCTGTTACAGACTAACTCCGCTCCACCTCCCTCCACATTACTATGACAAGGTAGCAGGATGGAAACACTACCTACTGTAGCTCTCTCAGAGACACACACAGAGAGAGAGAGAGAGAGAGAGAGAGGGTGAAGGGGAGTCGATGGGCTCACAGCAGGCTACAATTATGCTACAGCTGTAAAGGACAAGAGCCTTACATAACCTAGAGATTAAACGACGCATAGCTGTGCACACTGACGCTATGACAGAAAACATTCAGACAACGCCGCTGCAGTAAACGCTACTTAACTACACAAATGACACATCATGACTCTTCCCCACTCTGATAACAAAAAAAAAAAAAAAAAAAAAAGAGTGTGAGCAGCAACACTTGTTTTGATTTCGCTCTGAGTAGCTGCTGTTGTGTCAAGCTAATGCAATCCCGGGAGTCAAACAGAGCTGGGTGAGTAAAACTGCAGGAGGAAAAAAATAGATTGAATCTGAACCATTGATTTTGACGTGTAAATGGATTTGAATGGAGCAGAATTTGATTCAACAGGGTAGTGTTGTCCCATACTGCCAGACACAAAGCTGACACATATTTTCAATGCGTGGTAATACATCTATTAAGGTTTATTTACTGTTAGGCTGCCCTTGAGGTGGTGGTGCATCAGCGTTGTGTAATATTTGAAAATGGCAAAATGAAAAATGGTCTAGAAACGGGAGAACAGAGGAGTCTTTGTTGACACAAGGATGTTAAGAATACTTAAGATCACCGATCTGCTTCTTTTCAATGATCCTTTTCATTAGTGAAAGAGCTTAAGTGACTGTGGCTGAAGATAAGTACTTGAAGATATCGAGTCCAGGAGCTCCAGTAACTCTCATTCAGAGGGGATTGTCAAAGTGGTTTTAGTCAAGGAGGCCACGGTTTGGTTGGTGTACTCAAGGTAGCACAATGTCCATTCTAGCACATGACACTGCCTGTACATGTACCTCATTGTCACCTTTTTGAAGCATCAGTTGTAGAGGGTGTGAGCTTATATGTGTGTTACTGTTCGTGTGTGTGTGTGTGTGTGTGTGTGTGTGTGTGTGTGTGTGTACATGTGTGTGTGTGTCCTCACCTCGCCCATCTGCCAGACAGCGATTGTAACCCACCGGGCTAATGTACTCAAACGCAAACACAGCTACAGCCGACACAATCAGCAGCATCACAAACATCATGACCCAGACATCGGCGCTGAAGGGCTCTGCAACACAGAGCGGGAGAGGAGTGGGGAAGGAAGGTGACAGGGAGAGAGGAGAGAGAGAGAGAGGGAGGGAGGGAGGGAGGGAGGGAGAGAGTGGGGAAGGAAGGTGACAGGGAGAGAGGAGAGAGAGAGAGGGAGGGAGAGAGGAGAGAGAGAGAGGGAGGGAGAGAGGAGAGAGAGAGAGGGAGGGAGGGAGTGGGGAAGGAAGGTGACAGGGAGAGAGGAGAGAGAGAGAGGAGAGAGAGAGAGGGAGGGAGGGAGAGAGTGGGGAAGGAAGGTGACAGGGAGAGAGGAGAGAGAGAGAGAGGGAGGGAGGGAGGGAGGGAGGGAAGGTGACAGGGAGAGAGGAGAGAGAGAGAGGGAGGGAGAGAGGAGAGAGAGAGAGGGAGGGAGGGAGTGGGGAAGGAAGGTGACAGGGAGAGAGAAGGAGAGAGAGAGAGGGAGGGAGAGAGGAGAGAGAGAGAGGGAGGGAGAGAGGAGAGAGAGAGAGGGAGGGAGGGAGTGGGGAAGGAAGGTGACAGGGAGAGAGGAGAGAGAGAGAGGGAGGGAGAGAGAGAGGGAGGGAGGGAGTGGGGAAGGAAGGTGACAGGGAGAGAGAAGGAGAGAGAAGGAGAGAGAGAGAGAGGGAGGGAGTGGGGAGCAGGTTGAAGAAGAGGGTACAGCAGGGCGCAGATGAAGATGAAAGAGGGAAGAAGAAGAGAGGAGGGAAACACAGAGGGGAGGTTCATTAAATCAATCAAGACAATTAAAAAAATCACCGCTAGTGTCAACATGATTATTTGTATTTATGTGCTGTGTGCTCCCTGGTTCACACTGATGGACTGTGATTTGAGTTTGTTTGAACACTAACAAGCACTTCTCAGGAGAGAAGCAGAGAGGAAGGTAGGTAGGTAGGTGTGAATGGACACATGTACTCATCCAATTGGACACATTTTCTAACTCTTGCACTCAGCAGTTTTCACACACACGAAATATCAGGGAACAAACACTGTAGTCAAAAAAAAAACAACATGTCGCTACGCGGTACATTTAGCAGCGCTGGAGCCTCAAACAACCTTTATCAGAACACAGAGCCGCTCACATTCAAGTTAAAAGTATTAACGGCCACTTTTGGTACTATTTACAGACAGCATTTCTTAGCAACAGGCAGTAATTGGTTTCAAAATTAGTATGAAATATTTGTATTCAATGCCTCAGTCAGCTGCTGCCCTGCTGGATTCAAATTGAGTTTAAATAGGAAAGGGGATTCACAGAAAAAAAAAAGCAGCGTGCAGACCAGCGTAGCTGCAATATGGTGGCATTTTCGAAGCAGCAGCAGCAGCAGGAAAAGCAAGTTATTAATCACAGAGTCGACGGCACACATGACAGCGGTCGTTCATCTGATATGAGGCTATGAAAACTTTTTGGCATTTTTTGCATCAATCTGAAATATAGTAGGGAGTAATTCAATAAGAAGGAGCAGCCACTGTGACGACTTAGCTACAGAAACGTCTCACTGCTAAGGAAGATAACCAACTGTACTGTGAGGCGCTTTCTGGAACGACTCACTCCAGCCACAACATTTTATCAAGTGATATTTCTAAGACAGTGACGTGCCATTAGTGGTAACTGATGATATAAACTGATGAACATTTTCCATCCTTTTATTAAACCGACATGAGTTTGTTTGGCTGATTCATAGGTAGATACTCCATTTCTATTTTTTCTGTTGAGTTGCTGCTCGACTTTTTTTGGATTTCAGCAGAAATGAAACATTTGGGACTTCAAGACACTTTTAAAGCAAAGACTGAAAGCCTCAAAACTGTGTTCATAAAAATTCAAAATTAAGCTCTCACAGTCACCAATTAGACCTAGAGTATGGTGTGATTATTTTGTATTTCAGAAGTAAAGACTTAAAAACTTAAATCTCAGTGTTTGCACTTTTAAAATGAGGTAATGATGGAATGCATGTGAACACATTCAGACGTTTTTAGTAATTTTGATAGAAAATGCACATTTTCTGTTGCACAACTTTGAATAATTATAAATCTTTAAAGGTAAACCGTTCCCTTACTGTGTGACAAACACTCTCGTGTATTTGTATGTGACATGAGTGTATTTGTGTGCAGAAGTGTTCTGGAACCTGCCAGAAGCATCAGCTCTGTTTCTCCTTACCAAGAAAGGCGGAGGGGGAGACAGTGCCGTTGCTACGGGAGACCATGACACTGATCCCAGTCTCGATGAAGGGCACTGAGAAGTCGATGACCTCGGACCGCTCTTCGTTGATGGTGAGCGAACCCACCGCCATGTGCGCATTCTTCAAAACAACCTGCGGGTTCCACCAGCGACAGACAGACAGACAGACAGACGAGGGGGAAAACACAGAAGATCAGCAGGAGCATGAAGCTGAATGTTCCTGGGACATGATGAGACGAATTTACAACTGCCGACATCCGTACAAAAACCACAATCTGTCTTTCGATTCATCACTTTTTTTGTTAGAGTGTGATCAGGAGGAAAAGCAGATCATTACTATGCTTCGTCCACATCTGACTTCTCACTATTCCACCCTCCCTCTGCGCACACTCAGGTGTATTTAGTGCTCAGTTTGAGAAGCCTCTGGACATGAATAAAATGGAGGACTGTTAATAAGAAATATGTTTGCCAAAGTGAGCAGGAATCCTAAACGCACTTTTATTTTCTTTGTTTTTCACACTTCTTCATTGCAGCCTTCTCTCTCTCTCTCTCTCTCTCTGTTTTCTGCCTCTGTTGTTCTGTTTTCCCCCCTTTGAAATTAAATCATTATCTACTTACTTAGGCATTTAAAGACTAATGCAGCCGTGCATGAATGCACAGCCCATTTGCATAGCGTTGACTTTATGCTGATTTATACTTCAGGAACGGATACTTGAGATTCTCTCATTTTATATCACTGCGCACATCTCCTTTGTTCTCAAGATAATAATGTGGCTCGTTCTCTTCCATAATCAATTAAGTTGGACATCACATCGATTTGTAAGGGCTGCATTGTGCTGAATGTCTAATGTGTAACGAGTGCAGGAGAGAAGTGGGTCTTTCCCCGAGGCTGCTTTTCCTTCTCTGCTTCTCTCGAGAAACGGCTTTCAACTTCTACATGTTTTTTTTTCTTTTTCTTTTCTTCTCCCCATCCCTGATTAAGAACCTCGTTGCTCTCCTGCTGAGGTTTTTACGCAGCTGATCACAGCTCCCCCTCAGGTCAGGTTGGGGGTATAAGTGTATAATAAGTGCTTGATGGCTGACAGAGACGGTGAGAAACTTACAGAAATAAGACTTTCAGATGCTAAATTAAGCCGTGCCATTTCAAATGGCAGTAAAAATGTGCCCAGTTGTAGTAGAGTTAGCATTAATAATACAATACAGATTTAATATTTGAGTACCTTTTAAAGTCAATGTTTCAATGAACTGTATTTGTGTTGTACAGAAAAGTGAAATAGTAGATTCCTTATTCTTCTTTTGGATTTTACAGAGAGAGAGAGAGAGAGAGAGTGGGGAATGACATGCGGGAAAGAAGACAGATTTGAACCCGGGCCGCCCGCTTGAAGTACTATAGCCTCCGTAGACATGGTGCACGCACTAACCACTAGGCTACCAGCGTAGAAAGAATGAAAGATGAGCAAAGAAAAAGAGAAAAAAAACACTAAACACCCACACATGGATCGATATATATAAATCTGAAAGTACATTTTAAAATGAAATGTAATCAGTGATGATGACAGGAAATACGTCAGGTTAATAACCAAAAAAGAAACACTACATTTAGTCTTCATTTCCGCTGTTTTATGAGCTGCTTGATATTTTGGGAGCCTTTCTGGAACTCGTTCCTATTCCCCAGAGGGACACGCCGCCCACAAAGGTGAGCTAATCGGATGCCAATTAAGAAATAGAGCTGCGGTAAAAAGTGGATATAGTGATGTAACATACTGGTTCTGGTGGAAGTGAGAGAAACTCGTGGAATACATTTATTGGGAGGTACACGGCTATATTTAGAGGCTCCGCCGGTTCAATGGAGGTTGTGTGCTGAGGTTTCCTGCGTTCTGCTGCAGTGCTCTCTCAGCTGTGAAAAACACAATCAGCTCATGTGCCAGCAGGTCTGCATGACATCCACTGAACTTGCATTGTGGCTATTTTAAATCCGTTTACAGCCAATGAGGTGTGACTTATTTTCTGGTGTCGAGCTGTTTAAGCTCGTGTGTAACTTCGGACGACATCATTCGACAGATCAGCGAGACAGAATCACAGCCAAGAAAGGATTGAAGAACAAGTGGAGTACATTTGAACACAAGCGTCCTCACCTCACCAACCATGCCGTTCCACGTCCCATTAACCTTCTTGCCGTGTTTGCCGTTGGTGACCAGGTACAGGTCATATGAGAATTTAACCGCCTTGGCGATCTTCTTCAAGATATCAATACAGAACCCTTTGCAGCAGCGCTTGATGTAAATCCCTGAATCGCCCGTCTGATTGCTGTGAGGTGTTACAGAGTGACAGACGGGGAGAGGAAGGAACAGATGAAAAATCAGCGATCTGAGATTAAGGTTTATTTGTGTTTAGGAAGAAAAGATAGCAGTTTAAAAAGAGAGAGGATCAGGAATAAAATGGAATAAATCCATAATGAAACACCTCTATGATATTTGAGACTGAATGATCCGTAAAACATGAACCAGGGGTTTATCTACCTGCATGGCTCTGAGGCTAGTTTTACAGATTTGGCTTTGGGCACACACAGATAAATCTACACATCTCTGCGCATCTGTCTCACTCAGAATGTTTGGCTGGAGAGAAATCCAGCATCTTATTCTCGTTGGCACAGAGCTTTCCATCCCTGAAATGCAGAATGTGAAGATGTCTTTGAAGGCAGAGGTGTGTGCGTGTGTGTGTGTGTGTGTGGAGGGGGGGGGGGGGGGTGTCAGGAAAAAATAAGGCAAAAGATCAGTCAATAAAAGAACCACTGAGCTGGAAGATGTACGACGCCCTCAGGAGATTTCAGGTAGGCCAGTGATAGAAAACGAGGCCATTGAAGAAAATTCATTATCACACACCAAGGAGAAGTGGATGGCAAGAGGGTGAAGGGTGAAGAGTCCCAGGAGAGGGGAAAATAGTCCAAGAAACCGAGACCATGATCTAGTTAGCAGAAGCGAAGCCGGTGGAGGTAATGACAGAACGCTGAGAGACTGTGAGAGGACCAAAATGATCCTTCTGGAGGAAGAGAAATACCACAACACGGTACAGTGACAGCAAAAAGAACTAACAGGAGGACACAAACAAGGAATATTCAAGATGTTCAATAAGTCATGACTTTGAGCTTTCCTCTTAATACAAACATGCATGGTTCCTTTATTTTTTTCTGTCTGCTGACATCGGCACATTCTGCATTATATTCTGCTAAACGAGCGACGCAGCGGGTTGTTGGTGTTTTTTATTTATGGCTTCAGGTGATTTGTTGTGTGGAACAAATCACCTGAACTTCATTCACAAGGTTACATAGTCTACAAGAGGAACTTTAAATAATTCATGTTTTCAGATATATAGACATTTCAATCAATATACCTCACTCAGATCCATGAAGAAGTTTTCTTTTAGCACTTGACTCTGCAATGTTTTGTCTTGATTCACATTGGACACTGGTCCAAATCCAACTCTTATCCCTCACCTGAGTTTGAGCTGTTTGCGACACGGCACAGTGTTCCTCATACAGGTCCCACTGAGCGGGTCCACGTCCTCCACGATGACAAACGGGGCCTCCTCCAGAGTCACGATGGACAGGTGGTCCTCGTGCTCCTCGTCCGTCGAGTACAGCTCAAAGCGCGGCCACACGTGGTATCTCATCGTCAGAGAGCCTCTCTCCCACTTGCCAACCTGCATGAGCGAGCGGGAGGAGGGCTGAGTGATACAAAGGCTATGGTAACAGGTGCTTCAAGTGGCAGGGAGACACTGACAGAGGGTGACAAGTGACACATACATCGCAAGAGGAAGGAAAATACAAACCAGGGGGGAAAAAAGAGAAGGCAGAAGACAGATTAGAGGAAAACGAGGAGAGAGGAAAAAAAGAGCTTCTATTCACCCTGTCCCATTGTCGATCCTTGTCCAGAAGGATGATGACAAGTTTGGGGAACATCTGGTGACCCTCTTCACTGAACGAAAGGTTTCGGCCTTCAAATGTCACATTCATGAGGTACCTGAGAACGAGAGGGCGAGCTTCAATTAAAAACATAAAGATCACACTGAAGAATTCAGATTTTCTTTTTTCTTACCGACACCTATGGATTACAAAAATGTTTCAACAACCCCAAGATTGTGAAGAGTTTTACACTTTTGTAACTAGTGACACAGAGGCTCAAAGATGAACATGAACACGACATCGACATATTAAGATCCTATGAAAAATAACTTTACAGTATTTTATTGTGAGCGAACTCCGTGTTTCTCCTGTAGCTTCCTCAGGTTCACCCAGCATGCCATGTTCGCTCACAATAAAATACAGTTAACTTATTTTCAGTATGCCACAGAGTTCTGTTTTATTTTTCATGGTATGTTCCTGCATCCTCGCGTATCTGAGAACGTTTAGGCTGCGCACGGGGTTCCCTGTTATTATCATCCACATTATTGTGGTTATGTGTTAGCAAACGGTTGCTCATTTAACCATGCAGAGGACACACTATGCATTTCATTAAAGCCATATTTCGAGGTTTCCAAACAGATTTAAATCCCAAATTCTCTCTTCTTTCAGCTTCGAGGCTCTCCTCCAACTCCTGAGGGAGATATCAGGCTCTTAATGCTTCGAAATGCTCCACTATGTTAACCAGCTAGCTGCTAACTCCGTCTGTCTTCTGTTTTTTTTTTTTATTTCTGTGCACATAGTGTTCAGTGCAGCAGCTTTTTTTTTTTTTTTTTTTGCCGCTGTAAATAAGGTCCATAAAAGCAGTGATCTCACCGAGACAGTCAAGTTGGGAAATCAAAGAACTGAACAGCAGAAAGGCATCGAAGCTCTCCGTCGAGCTGCAGAGTGCAGTGACAACTCTCTCTGCTTTATCATGGTAACACTTTGCACATAAAACACTGACAGCACAGCTTTATAGTAATGATATAATATAAGAGGTGTAACAGTTCTGCAGGGCCATCACTGTATAATGTCAGAGGCTGATGAGTTTTTCTTCAGAGGTCATACAGATTTAATAGTCCCCGTTTAAAACTGAGGGTTGAAGAGAAGCGCCGGCATGAACTCAAAGACGCCAATTAAGAAATATTTTAAAACGTCTTGAACGTGAAATATTGAGCCAAAATATTTCAATCACAAAGCGTAACCGACTGCTGTTTTGTAATGACTCAGCGCTGTCAGATATTCATTTCAAATAGTCGGCAGTGAAATATTAATACGGTTTGAAATGTGTCAGCACAAGGTTCATAAAAGAATAACTCGTGATTTTTTTAAATATCTGACACACATTCCCTTCATGAACTTGCTTTATCATAGGCATTCATTGATTGTGTTTTTGTTCGGCCTTTAGAGTCTGATTGTGCAGCTCTGAAGTGACCTGCAGGAGGAACTCAGACTAAAATAGACTCTTCTCTGATATCCTGTCTGTGAAATGTTTAAAAAGCAAATATTGTTTTTTCATTAGCTGCTTTCTCTGCTTTGTTCTTGCAGTCTGATTAAAACTTTTCACAGCACTTAATTTTTTAAAATTGTTTTTATTGTTTTTTGTGCCTTCACTACTTTTATGACTAATATCATAAACAGTGGATCGAGTGTTGTTTTTCATGTATTTTTTATACACAACCTACTGCATAATGAGTGAACACAGTAGTAGATGAGCCTGTGCCCAGTGAGCCTTGTTTTTGCACGGAGACTGAAGAACGTTGCTGAAATTTTCCGATACTTTTTGATACCACATGTTTGAAAACAGAACTATATCAGTGATTTTACTTAATTAAAGCATCCAAAAGTACAAAAGCTTTACAAAAACTTCTGATCTTCAGTCATATTGAAGCTAAAAGCTGCAAAAGCAAAAGAGAGTGGACACCGGCTGAGTGTTTGTCTGCATCTTTTTGGTGATTAAAAACAAAAAATAACTCAATATTTGGTGCTTAGGACTTCTACTTTTGTTGCTGGGGAATCCAAATAGACGTTGGTATTGTTTGATATTTGCTAGCGTTGTATCATAGTAAAAAAAAAAACAATCTTGTTTTCTGTATCCTAGTGACTGTTTCACTCTGCCTCAAGTAGCGCAAAGTGAGTGATGTGTTTTCCGTTTAATTGAGCAGGTTAAAGATACTGAAGATATAGTCCCTGAGCGCATGTTCCCCGCTGTTTTGTCTGACTCAGACTGAACGTGCCGCAGTGCAGCGCGTGCACAGACACACACACACACACACATCCGCTAAATGAGCAGTGTGTGTTACGTGTTCAAAGTTCATATGAGAAAAACACACAAAAAAGATTACAGAAAAGATTTCTGAGCATTTACAGCAAACCTGTTACGTCAGAAAGATTTCTATTATGTTACTGAAGTGATGCAGCTTTTCACATGACAGTCTGTTCTCAGTTTTTTAAAGCACTCTCTTGATAAAACGGTAAAGTCATGTTTATCAAACTGCTTGTAATATTATTAATGGAATATTAACAATAAGTATAAAGTGAAGAGAAGTTAGGATGTGACACATTTTAAGGATTCATGGAGATGCATTTTGGTTTGTAGTGTTGTTAAAATGTTCAGTTTGAGTCATAGCTCACTGAGGAGGAGAAAAGTACATCATAAATACAGTATATACTTTTTTTTCCTGATCCAAAAAACAATCCAATCTGTGACAAAAAAATGTGTGATCAGATCTGAACCGTGAGATTTGTGATGTGTTGCACCACTAATGAAGAGGCTGTGAGGATGGAAGAAAGAGTGGAGGAGAGCAAAAAAGAAACCGAGGAGTGACGGCTGGAAGAGAGAGAGAGAGAGTGTGTTAACCTCCCGTGTGGAAACACATCAGCATATATGTGTCAACAAGTGTAGAGCAGCGGCAGATTAACTGGAATCATCTCTCTCTTCTCTCCGCCACCTCCTTCCCTCGCTCTTCCCTGTCCTGAACTGTGGGCTGCCATCACCATGGAGACGCTCAGCCTCTGAAACAATCCACCAGAGAAATAAATATCTCGTCTGAATGCAAGGAGTTAGGGGCCGTGTGTGTGTGTGTGTGTGTGTGTGTGTGTGTGTGTGTGTGTGTGTGTTTGTGCGGGCCTTCCAAAGAAGGTGGCGTTCACATTTTACACACGATCGTCTCCAAACAAGCCACACGTGTGAAAAAGGACAATAAGTCTATTCACAAGTGAATAAAAAAACAGCAGACAACAGATGAGCAACGGGCATGATATTTATCGCAAGTACCTCCTACTGGAACATTCAGTACTTGTATCTGTAATGTCTTTAACTATATTTATATCCCACCTCACACACACACACACACACACACACACACACACACACACACACACACACACACACACACACACACACACACACACACACACACACACACACACACACACACACAGAGGCTACATGCTTCGAGTAAGTCAATAATATGACTCAAGCCTCCATGAAATGCCTATTGCTGCATTCGGGCTAGAAGTGCTATAATTCCGGTGTAACACGGGATTAGCTTCCTGAACATAATCTCATTTTGAACAGAGAGCCCAAAGATCGAGGCGGCGTGGGCGGAGGCTCGGGAGGTCCAACTTGTTGCCGCCCTGACGCCCCAGCAAACCCCTTGTGACCAGTAGCAGCCTGTGTGTGAATGTGAGTGACGTGTGTACATTCACACACTTTATTTTTTTTTAATGTTATAAAACAAAACATAGGGACGCAGGGCGGCTCTCGACGCTAGTGTAATGTCACGTAATGTGTTGCCATGGCTCCCACAACTACAGCAATTTTTCATGCAATCAGCTGCGTTGCCATGGGAACAGTAATCTCACCCAAGAGAGCCTGGTTAAAAGAGAGAGAGAGAGAGAGAGCTAAAGCAGTATTTTTTTCTGTCCAAACCTGAGTGTTTAGCCACTTTCCCCTCATGCTGTCAGATCAATGTCTCCATTTCACCTCCGAGCGGCTCGTCCAATCACACATCAATACGACTCATCCGCCCGTGCATTAACCTGCACCTTTACAAAGAGCGCTCCATGCTGTGAGTTTACAGCTCTGTTTATCATTCTGTATGCCTGTTTCTGTGGAAGTAGCTTTTATGTGCCGTTTGATCCCCCTCATGTCAGAATCCCCCTCTGACTCTGCTGAGAGAAGAAGAAAAAAATGATATAAATAAATAAAACTACTGGGATGAGCTACTAACAGAACCTCATGTGGCTTCATCACAGCCATATGCAGCGCTTGTGTGCGCCTTGCTCACCAACTGTTCCCCGACTAATCACTGGCTGTGAGGGGAATTTATTTTTTTTAGTTACAGAGACACTGAATCATCAATGGCATGGACACAATCCCTCTTTTTTTTTTCAACCTAAATCTCTTCAAACGTATTCCAGAACCAAGTGATGTGACTTTCTTTTATCTCCGAGTGAAGCTGAACAGGGTCACAAATTCTCTGTCACTGCAATGCAGGGATGCTAAAATATATATCCCTGCTGTGAGAGAAAGAGTCTGTCGTGCACGCACACACACAAGCACACACACAAGCACACACACACATGTACATACTGTATCAGGTTTGGGTGGATGAGTCATAATCTGGGATGAGTGCAGAAGACCTGCCTCTGAAGAGTTACCCATTTCTGATGAAATGTGTACTACACATTACAAAAGCTGTAGGCAGGAAGCAGAGGCTGTGTGAGGAGACTGAGCGATATGTGCGGCTATAGAAGATGGTAAATAAGGTGAGGTTGAGTACATGTGGTGCAAGAGCTGTGCCTGTCAGGGTGCACTCCAGAACAAATTAGACAGGGCAGCAGTGCTTTTCACTGCAAGCTGCAAAGCAAAGCAGCACGTTTACATGCGAATGAAAATGTGCAGCATTAAAGGTCGTGCAGTTCAGATAAAGCCAAACACCACCAGGCAAAACTTTCTGTATTTCACAGTTTTCTGAACATTTCTCAAGTTAAGTCCATGGCGGCATGTTCCCACATTGAGTAAATATCAATCAATCAATTTATTTGTATAGCTCCAATTCATAAAAAATCTTACCTCTAGACACTTTACAAAAGAGCAGGTTAAATAACTTACTCAAAAGTAAGAGTGGAAGGAAAAAACTTCCTTAAAGAGGCAGAAACCTCGAGCAGAAGCAGACTCACGATGAACAGCAATCTGCTGAAACTGAGCTCGGCTTGACAAAAGGAAAAATGGGATAGAGGGGAGATACAGGAAGGAGGATAAGGACAACCAGAGCAACTAGCAAGGGTTTGCCCAGAGCTGAAGCCACGGGGTTAATTAATAGTGAAATATTAGACTTAAGAAAAAAGCCCTATGGAAAAAAAAACCCATCATAAAAAGGTTTAATAGCTACAATCATTTCAGTTTACAGCAGTTATTAGACAATTAACTTCAACTGTTCATTTAAAGACAGAAGAGGACAAAACAAACACAAACCATAAAACCACAGCGACTGAACAAGAGTTTGGAAAATGACCTGATTTGAATAACTATTGTCATGTCTTTGTAAAGGACACGGCCTTGTACGACTTTAAGTCCTGTTACAAAGAGTTACCTTTTATCTTAACATTACATTGTTTGTATTTTCTATGGTGGGCTGAAAAGCTGTCCTGCTGCCCGAGGAGTCTAGGCATCAGAAAAATGAAGTTAAAATATGTGTTTTAATCTTTGTTTTTTATAATTTGAGTTTTTGTTTTATAATAATGTTTGTACTAGGGCCCGAATGATATGGGGTTTTTGGGTCTAATACTGATATGAGGTGGAGAAAATAATCCGATTCCGATATATTTGGCGATATCTTTCTTAGATCCATCTTCAATCTGTAGAGATTCATAAATATAGATATTGGCCGGGTATTATCTGCTGGCCTTAATCAGTCTTCCTCTAGTTTGTACTTGTATATTTTGACCAAATGAAATGATATTTATATCTATGAAAGAAACTTAGACTGATTGGAACTGATGATCAAAGCTCATGTTTGTGAAGATCTAGTTGTCATAATGTGGGAGTAAAATCAAACTGAAATGAAGTTCCTTGGAAGTGAGCCTCAAAAAGACAAATATGCAGAATTTGTATAAGACGCCCTGTTGGAAACGATGAACTGGTAACAGGTCTTGCTTAGTAATTCTATGATCAGGGGGAATTTTGGCATCTCTTGCAAATTTCACATTTTTAGATTAAGTTTGATAAGAATCAGATTTTCTGCCAGTAAGTTTGATGAAATCTGCAGACCACTGCCAATTCGAAGGGTCCAGAAGTGGCAACAAACAAAATCGTCAATGCACGATGAATATTGATTTAAGTATTTCACTTTAATTTCTAAAGAAATTGGAAGGACAAAAATGTCAAACAACATCTAATATTTCTGTTAATTTACGGACTCATTAATTGGCGGTACCGCTCTGACAGCATAGATTCACAGACACAGTGCGATGTGGACTACACATAAGAAAAGATGTAACACTCTGAATCTCTTTGAGCTTCTGTCTTTAATAAGAGAGTCCACAGGAGCTTCATGTGATCTGAGCCCACCAGGAACCCTGGGGAGCAGGAGACATCAGACAGCTACCTGTGGAGACTGCAGAGAGGGAGCAGTGTGTCAGAGGGAGACTCTGTCATTTAAAATGTGAACGGGAGCTTAACAAGCGAGGACGCTGACCTTCCATCGTCTGCAAACCTCAAACATGATGTGCACTTTACTCTAACACTCGTCGGTAATCTCAGAACTCATTTAGATTCCTGTTCAACACGATTAGTAAGCAAATGACAAGGATGTGTCCTTTACATCACTGTCAATACAAAAATATTTCTACAGAGACGCCTTCATGGTCAAAAAGCTTTTCAGACATTTCTTTCATGATCACATTTCTATTTGTGGCTATTTGAAAAGGCATACTTCAACATAAGATGAAAACTCAGACAAGTACGTTTCTCCTGACTGACCGCAGCTGATGGACGATTACTGTCGATTGAATTGGACTCACTATCATCTTATCCCTTGTCTTATAACAACATTTGAGGCTTCTCACTGAGGCGATAAAGACGGGCTGTACAGAGGTGTTAGAAACAAACTGGGACCCAACGGTCTTAAGTATGTTTAATCTAGAAATGCAAAAAAAACTTGTGTGTCTGGCAGTCCATCTAACTATTTCTTTTTGAGAAATTAAATCATTTTAAGGCCCACTTCCACTCTGCTGCATCACTTGTTGCATGGCCAGAGTCTTCCACAGTCTGAAGCTATCTGGCTCCTTTCACAAGGAGCTGAAAAAGGTTGTTTGATACCGTTAGCAATAGGCTCCTCTCCCCAATGTCTTCTCGTGGACAAAGTCCAACAATTAGTCAGGCGGTGACATTCATAGATTCTCAGGGAACAGCTTTGATATTTATTTGGTTAGATACTTTTTCAAATCCAGTTCACTTTTTCTGTTTTGACCAGTGTTGCCAAAACCATTTTCTAAATCAGTAACATAATGCTCCATTGATTTCTGCCCAACTACTTCTCTTGCTTCCTTTAAAAGAAGAATGTGCAACTTTTTCATCCAGTAGATGTCGTCCTTGAGCACAAGCACGAAACCAAAACAATCTGCAGTTTGGCGACACCTCCTCTATTCTGATGCCTCCGCTCTCCTCCAGCGACACACACCTCCAACTCCACAAGAAGGAGTTTAGTGCAAGCGGCGAGCTACAATTGCCTGTGGACTGCATTGTTGTGTTAGCTTGAAGTTTCACATTGCATACAAATGTAAAGGGAATGGAGCAAAACGAATGTTCAGGCAACAAATTGTCTTTCTGAATGATAACCAAGTTTATCATTTTGTTTAGTTTTTTTTAATGAGATCAAGTGGTAGATGGACTTTGCACTTTTCTCTGGTGGAGTCGGACTTGTAGTACGGTAATGTAGCAGCTATTTAAGATTTAGTCTCAGTTTTTTCAGATGAAATGCTTCATTCATTGTGCTCTCAATTTCTCCGTCACATTTGATGATTTAGAATGGATCAAAACTTTGAATAAACTCTTTGACATATCTCCTTTCTAAGAGAAATCAAGGCTTTGACAAGGAGCGGCAAAATGGCAAAGCTCAAGTATTCAACTGACATAATTCCAGTGGCTTGTTGAGGCTTGGTCACCGACATGCACAGAGAGAGAGTCATCAGTTAAAAGTAGAAAATGAGAAGTCGTATTACTGAAGCACTTGTTGCAGATATGTGATCTTATTTTGGTTTGGCTTATATTTTGAATGTTTGTACTGTCTTCAGCTGAGAATACTTTACTCGCTGATTGAGTTGAACCCTGCTTTTATTTTGAAATAAAGAAGGAACTTCTGGTAGATGGAAGGTCACGACGTTAACTTAACCATAGGAACTCGTTAAGGATGAAAAACAGCTCAAAGGAACAGTAACAAAGTGAAATGTGTGATGTCATCAGGGGGATATTACTTCGGACTCGAGCTGTTCAGAAATGTTTAAAGTGAAGTAAGACGTTCAAAGACGCAGCTGTGTCGCTCTTTTCCGTCACTGTGACTACAGGGAGACACGGAGGAGGCTTCACTACAGTATCGAGTATGAATATTTTCATTATATTAGAAGTAAATATGCTTTTGTAATTTTTTAGTTTGCTGAAGGGGTTGCAATATTTCATTTTGAATAAGTTACATTGTTAAAAATGACTGCAGCGTTCAGTCGTCCGTACATGTTTGTATCCAGTTAAGTTGGATTAGACTGAAACACCAACAGTTCAGTTTGTGAGGTGCATGCAGCCGTTTACAGGGTTTTACTTTATCACAGTGTTGGTCAGTCTGTGGGCTCGACTCCCGTTGTGTAGAAACAAAAAGACTGAAGTGAGATGAACAGACTGAGAATGTTTTCTTATTTGACAAACAGTTCTTGATTAAGTTTAATTTTGTGGACATAAAAAGTGAAATGGCTATATTTGTGTAGGAATTCTCAGCATATCGTAAAATGTTTAAAATCACAATAATATCGTATTGTGTGGCCACTGGTGATTCCCACCCCTAATCGTAGGTGCTCCCATAGCATGCCAGTTAATGAAAATGAATGCTTTAACTTCAGACCTTAATCAATCAATCAATCAATCAATCAATCAATTTGTATTTGTATAGCATCAACTCATAACAAGTGTTATCTTGAGAGCAGTGTTTCCCCTACCATTATATTGGGGGGGCGGCCCGCCCCCCCGGAGGTTAAGTAAAAAAAATAAAAAAGATTTTAAAGACTTTTTGTGACTTTATTTTAGGGATATGATAGTGGATAGAGTTGGAAATCAGGGAAAGAAGTCATTTAAGGATACCTTTCCGATAGAAAAGGACATCTGTCATTAAAAGTAACGCATGAACACCAAGATTCCTTTGTGTTGTCGTGTCGCCATGTCGGCTTGTCCCCACCACCCCCAACGCTGTAAACCTAGGGGAAACACTGTTGAGAGACTTTACAAAAAGCAGGTAAAAAGACCTTACTTATTGCTATATTACAAAGACCCTGCCTATCCATCATGAGCACTTTAGCATCTGGAAAGATCCAGTCTACTGACACCATCCAAAAACCTGTAAAATATGGTAATTTGATAAATATATATATATATATATATATATATATACACATATATATGGGGACTGAACCTTTTTTCATACATATATATATAAAAGGGAACAACAGTTTGTTAGTGAGGAAGAAAACACTCTCTGACAGGCGGTGGAGCAGAGCCATGACTGCTCTCTTGTTAAACATCTGAGTTTCATTTAAGTGCTTTTCAGGGAGAGCGGCTCATTGTCAAAGCATCACAGAGCAAAAAGGAAATGGAAGAGAGCCGTGAAAAGGAATGATTCAGATACAAAAAGTGAGGCATCGACAAGGCCCAGAACTGACCCTGGAGTAAAAGAGGTTTACAAAAAAAAAAAAAAAAAAAAACTAAACTGAGTGACACGGCATGCAGCGGAAACAGATGTGTGAATTTCTGACCCACTTCCATTCCAAAAAGCGCAGCATGAAAAGAGACAGTCATTTGTACTCTAGATGCCCAGAAGCACAATGAAATGCCTCGCTTGCCTTCTAATAAACAGAGCCGGGATTTATTAGACAGACAGTTGTATTGTGCCCATTAAGGAATGCAATAATACTGCTCTTCTGCTGTGAGAAAAACTACTTTAAAAAGGTGAAATCGGATGAGCTCGCCCCGCCCCCCATGAGAGGGTCAAACGGCCTGAAGAGAAGACGCTTTCCTCCTGGAGGCCCACAGACATAAAGAGAAAAGTCACTACACGATAGTAAACGGCTGTTACATCATGTCTAGCAGTGCAGCTTTTTATATCAGCAGAGGGACTTCAGGGGGAATTTGAATGCAGGCATACATTCACACCAACACTTACAAAAGAAAATCTGTCTTTCCTGCAATGTCCAACCACAAATAAGCCCCTTAGCGCCTCATCCAAAACCACTTGCAGCACATTTTGTCATTACCCCAGTATTCCTGTCCTCACTGTCTGGCAGGAAACAGCGGACCTGGCCTCTGGAGCTCTGCGTGTGTGGATGTTTGCTTATTTGTGTTGTGAGCGTGCGAGTGCTTGCGGTGTGAGGAAGTATTTATGTATACATTTTTATGTGTATGTGTGTTTTTGTGTGTGTGTGTGCCAAAGAAGGTCAAGCAGCCCCTAAACAAATTTGAGAGCGTGACTCACAGGGGCCTCCCATCCCCGTCCATCAGCGCTGACAGGAAGGCATGCTCATTCTGCATGCACTCAGCCCACTGGGGCCCTGAAGCTATACAGGACCATGCAGAGACGTATGGCCTTATTATTGCTTCTGTCTCATGGGGTGTAAGGATGGAATAGGTGGAATCATGTGTGTCAATGTGCATGTGTGTGCGTGTGTGTGTGTGTGTGTGTGTGTGTGTGTGTGTGTGTGTGTGTGTGTGCCTATTTCAATCCTCTCGGGGTCACCACAAAAATCCAACAATCCCAAAAACTCAGTCAAATGGAGAGAAATTGAATGACTGCTGGTATAAAATACTCCACCTCTCTCTCTCTCTCTCTCTCTCACACACACACACACACACACACACACACACACACACACACACACAGCAGAGCAGCATCCCAGGTGAGTGTCTGAAGGCTGATTGAGAGCTAACCCTGTGTCACATAGTGGCCCTTGGGGACCGAAATATTCATGGCCGTGTCGTTATTGTTATCTGAGTCCTGTTGGTGGCGGCATCCTGGATGGCACGCACAACCGCCCCTGATATCAAAAACACACAAACAGGCGTACAATCCAAGACCAACATTTAAAGTAATACATCAACCTCGACCCGGAGAGGAATGCAGCGGAGGCAGGGGAGGGGGGCAGAAAGTTTCCGTATTTCTTTGCATTCCTTAAAACAAACTGAAGGTAAAAGTCTAAACAAAAAGAGAGAAAAACGGTTAAATACTTGTGGGAAAAGAGATGAGAGGACGGCAGGTGCATAGTTTTTAAAAGGCTGCAATACATTTCATGAAGAATGGCACCAGCTAATTTGAAGCTTTCATTAGATTAAGCCCTAAAGAGCAGTTAAATGTCATGCTTTGACAGCACACGTGTGTATGTGTGTGTGTTTCTGATTGCACTCTTGTTCTTTGCCTCCTGTTTTCATTAATCCTCTTGTCCCCGAGCGCTCAATTAGCTGAGGAATCTCTGATCAATTTGAACAGTAAAAGCATGCCCTATGAAGTTAAATGGGGATTAATTATTGAACAGGAATACTCCAGCTTGTTCTGTAATTTGCCCCCCAAAAAGAAGCAAAGCAAGCCGGGTCAGAGGCAAAGTAAAGGAAGACTGTTTTCATTTAATGATGGCTGTGGGTTAAGCTAAAGATAAGACGCTGTGTTGTAGGAGTCTGAGTTCAGCTTGTGTTTTATGTTTTTATTTAATAATTGAACAAACTCTAGTTCTCCTGAGGGAAAAGTCTGCCTGACTGCTGATTTGTGTACTCCGTGTAGTAATGCATGTCTTTTGGAGCACATTTATTAGATTTATTGAGGTATTTTCATCTACGCTC
Source organism: Labrus mixtus (assembly GCF_963584025.1). Taxonomy (NCBI): domain Eukaryota; kingdom Metazoa; phylum Chordata; class Actinopteri; order Labriformes; family Labridae; genus Labrus; species Labrus mixtus. The sequence goes on along the minus strand of NC_083613.1, from coordinate 29,409,313 downwards.
TTAGAAACTAAAAACAGAACTTTTTTTTTTTTTTTTTTCTGTTATTTTACCAGCTATTGTTTGTCAATGTGACTCATAATAAAAACAAAATGTAATCTGCTCATGTTCAGACCCATGTTTTTGCACTGTGTATGAGGCCAGGCTGATTATGGGAACAAAAATAATTGTAAACCCTATAAAACTACGTGAACATGGTTCATTGTTTTTTTTATCTGACGTACTTTTGTTAAAGATATTTCATGGTACTCCAACTCAAAGCAATATTTTATCAACACAGATTGTTTTGATAAATAATAAATGGACTTGTAAAGCGCTTTGCTAGTCTTTGCTAGACTCCTCAAAGCACTTTTACACCGCGGGTGACACCTACCCATTACCCCCCCTTCACACACTGATGGCAGAGGTTGATATGTAAGTGACCATCAGAAGTAACTAATCCCATTCACACACATTCATACTCATACACATTCAACAACTTGGGGTAAAGTGTCTCGCCCATCGGACACATCGGACATGTAGCTGCAGGAGCTGGGGATCGAACCCTCGACCTTCCGGTTAGAGGACGACAGACTCTACCAGCTGAGCCACACCCCCTTTATTTTGAAGGGTAATCAATGGCCCAATCCAAAGTCTTTAACCCTCACTTAACTGACCCCTGAGGCCCCCGGTCACATACAGTAGATGCTGTTGCTGCATTATCAAGCTTTTCATTCTGGCGGTGCACATACACTGATAACAAAGCAGTAAGAAGTGATTTCTAATACAATGTGTCCTTGATTTCACCCTGTAGTTCACAAACATGGGGCTGATTAACATTCATTTTGGGTCTGCTGAAATGGCCGCTGAGTCAATATTAGCTGTAGCCATCTCATGTAAGATAAACTCGTAAAGCGGTGGTTAAAATCTCTACTGCAGACACTTTAATGTTTTTATTTTAAACAAGAACTCTGCAAGTGTCTTCAAAATAATTTGATTTAATCAACCAGCTGCAAATGAGTAGTAGTGTTGTTGTTGTTGCTGTGCTGAATTAAAGCAGTATTATTCTTTTCACACAGTGCTGATGATGATCTCTTGTGTATTATAAAGAATAAGAAATAAATATCTAATTGAAATATTTATTCCAACATCAACATCTGATTATAGTACGCTGTGCATAAAAGAGACATACCTGAGCAAGAAAGACATAGTTTGGATTCATGTGTTATTCATCCTCTTCACAAACAGTATGCTTCACTTAGTTTGAAGGAGGTTTGTGACCCTGTATAAACCAGCTCTCTCAGAACACTCCGTTTTGGTGTGTGTGTCTCTTTAAATGTAATGACCCCCCCCCCCCCCCCCCCCCCTGAGTTTTCCCAGTAGATATCACTCCTCTGTAGAGAGAATAAAAATGGCAGACCTGCACAAAACTTTTGTTCTAGGCTGGGGGTGGAGATACCAGGGGAGGGTAGCATATTTGTTTTACCAGAATCCCACTGTGATGTCACAAGGAGAGCAAATTTGAAACAGAGCATTCCTCTCTGTGTTGTAAGACTTATGCAGACCACAAACAAAGGACTGGATGGATTTATTTCACATTTTGTGGGTCAGTAGACTCTCAGGTTACCCAAATATATGTTCAAAAACACTGTACAAGTGGATTTTACATAATATGTCCCCTTTAAAATTCTGACACTACAACGTAATTAATAAGAGTTTGTACGAAACATGTAACCTAACTTTTAAATTTAGCGAGTTGACCCCATTGCCTTTGGAAATGACACTAAGTTCAACTTTATCAAGTTAGCTATTCTGACTGGCAAGAAAGACTCACACTTTTTAAGCTCCTGTGAGGAGATTTTAGCTGGTTATGGAGCAGACTGAATTGAGTACTGATGCCTGAATATGACCTAAAAAAGCAAACAACATGATTGACAAGATAGATTTTTTTATATTTTGTCATTTTAAATAACTGAAATCTCTGCTGCAGGGAAGTGTTAGAAGAAGTTATTTATGCACACTGCAGAAACAGCCTATTTTCAAAACTTTTTTCTGCAGCAGAGATTCCGAGTGAAAGTGACATGTTTGATCCCAGGTTGAAACACAGAGCCTTCACATGAACACCCGTCCGCCCAGCATTGACTCACTTCAGGATTTCTTTGGAGTGGCCGGTGTTGGAGCCCTTTTTGTCGGGTGTCCCGAGGCAGCTTGACTTCTGCAGGGTGTGTGGCCCCCGGTCCAGCATCATGGTGGAGGTCGCCGTGGCAATGACAGCCACTGCATCACGTACCCTGGCCTCGATGTTGTAGTCCCATTCGTCATATGACACAGATATGAGCCCTATGAGAGAGAGAGAGAGAGAGAGATGGAGTGAGGTGAGAAGTAGGGATCTATTTCCATGATTGGGAAGGAAGAAGTACAAGAAATACGCAGAAAGGTGAAAAAGGAAGGAGATATAGACAGAAAATGTGAGAAGGAGAGGAACGACCAAAATAGACATGCAGAGGCAGAGTGCAATGAAAAATATCCAAAGGGTGGAAAGATACACAGAAATGAAAGCAATTTAGTAGAAGCTGGAAAGTGGTTTTACACAGAATGTGCAATCACTCCTACAATCTTTAAGTTTGCTCAAGAGGGGAGGTATTTACTCTGCTACTCACGAAACAGATTATTATTATTCACACCTTAACTATTATTAAGGCTCAAAACATTCGACATGAGGGACTGCTTGATATCAGATATCAGCGTGCATTTCTTACACCAATAAACAACTGTGTTTTCAGGTCATTTTCAGAGCCTTGTTTAAATGATATTTTCACTTGTGCAAACTGCAGCAGGTTTCTTTCTTTTAAAGGTGAACCTTCACTTTCTTCAGCTGTTGATGCCGTTTCAATTTTTCATTTCCTGCATACACAAGAGTGAAACCATAGAAGTGAATTCTTCAAATAAACTGCTTCAAACACGAATAGAGATCAACTGCAAAATGACAAAGTGCTCTCTCTTCTCCCTGACCTGATTCCCTGGAGAGATATAGATAGATCCAGAGGATCAAGAGGAAGAATCCCAGACAACTGTTCGGACTGAAATGCAGAATACATAGCTAAAGCTTTGCAGTCTACATTTCTATCTTATTTATGCGGGTAATTAAGAAATGAGTTGAAATAAAATGATCATTTTTGACAAAATTATCTCCACAACAACAGATAAACTCCCGAGGTTAGCATGAATCAGTAGGCATACAGCACTGACTGGCACAATGTACTGCAAACACACACCAGGAGAACATTTGCATATGCAAACATGCCCATCTGTCACTTGTGCCCACATTTCAGTACAAAGTTTTGATGAAACCTTTGCATAACTTGAAACACAGAGTTCTGTCATACAGAGTTCAGTGTTTTTCTTACAGACATTGAACCAGCGTGCTCTGATTGCATGAGTTTGGTGCATCTGGTTTAACATGTGGCCTCTATATGAAAAAGAGATATGGTCAGTAAATCACAGCAAGCAAAAAATGGAGAAAAGATCTGAAATAGTGTTGAATCAATGGTATTATACACTGCTATATTGACTGATTATTTAATCAAGGGTAATATCTTCTAAAGTGTTCACAGTTATGTTATGATATATGATATGAGATTAGACTTAACATTTTTACTTGTATGAATACTTAAACTAAGGAGCCTATCAATGCTGAGTGCCAATTAAGATTTCCGCCCTTTCTTTTCCCGTGATCAGAATCTGTGAACGTCACTGCATGAACCTTATTGGAATAACTCATCTTGAGGGGAACCCAAGGTAGTGGATTACTATGGCTCTAAAACCTAAGTAGCAAGCCTGCAGACACTGAGGGCCTGATTTACTAAGATCCCGTGTAAAAACATTTTGAACGTTTGGTTGGTGCACGCTTTGCGGTTGATCAACTACGAAAAATTGCGTAAATGATCAAAGGTGCAAAGATTTTGGAGGTGGTAGAATTTAAATGAGGATTTTGGGTGTTTTACTGGTTCATGCCATGGAGAGACGCTCTGGGAGAGAGACGCACAACCTGTGAAAGAGTGAATCCCCCGTTACAAATGTAATGTTGGCAAAAAGAGGGAAATAGGCCATCATAAAGTCAATGTTATTTCTTCTTTAGGCTATGGATTCTGTGAAAATCAATTTTTTTTTTTTTGGGCTACAAATAGGCCCCATCAAATGTAATTTTAATCATGGTGCTATTCTTCGTTAAAGATTATTGAATGGGCATAAAAACATAATTGCATGTCATTCATTTTCTTGTCATTCCAAACATGTTTACATGTGTGGTAAAAACACGTTCTTTACGCCTTCTTTCATTGTGCCTTTGTCTCCTCGCCACAGCAGCCATGCGTAACACTTGGTACCTGGATTAGCATCTTCCTTTCGAAGAAGAAAAAAAAAAAAAAAACAGACACTGTCACATTCACCGCAATTATTTCCAGGCTTGGTAACTCACAATGCGTGTACTAAATTAACTTATTTGCATTTTCTCCTCCCAGTATGTTGCACACCAGGGCAGAAACGCTACATATGACATATCCATTAAGGCAAACGTACTAAATGGACAATGCGTGTTGTCTTTCACATTTCAAATAACCAATCCTTAGTGCACGCTGCGAGTAGATCAGCCACTTATCAAGCTTATAAGATAATCCTTTATTGATCCCCAGTGGGGAAATTCAAGCTTTATACACGTTTTGTCCACATACAAACCTTTAGTGAATCAGGTCCTAAGTGTGTGTTACACACAGTAGAAACTCTGACATTAAGATTATTTCACTTAAGGGAAATGACGGTAAAGTAGGGTAGAGAGGTGGAATCAAATACAAAAAGGGTCCCTGACTAGCCAGAGGGGCTCAAACCTCCAGAAACTATTGAGATATAATTCTGAGTGAAAAGAACAACTACTGTGAAGAAATCAGGGCATCTTTGGCATCAGCCACCTAACCACCAACATTTTTTTTAAATATTTCATGTGCCCTGGGTTGGATGTTCAAGACAGAATATTTAGATATCTTTACAGTTAAAACAGTAGGACGGCCACAGTATTATAATTCATTAAACTGGAGAAAGTATCATTTAATTTATGATAAAAAGCCTTATAACTAATTTGACAATGGTGACCTCACATTTAAAATTTGGCAAGTAGCTCTCGATGAGCTATTGCCGAACCACGTTCTTTATCTCTGGTTTAATATTGTGAGCATAGAACATCTTGATTTATACCCCGCTGCTCTGAGGCCAGTTTCAAAAGGGTATTTTAGACCAGTCTTTATTGTGCAGCCTTAAATTTTCTATTTTGTCAGCATGACTTAAGTTTGATAGTTTCACAGAAATAAAGACTAACTAAATGTTATCCATCCTTCCCCCCAGGTGTACTATGGACCTGCTGCAGTCTTTCCATTAAAACACTTGGGACACGAGCTGACCTGCTGCCCTGATTCAAGAATCCACATTTGTGGTTTACCAATCTCTGATCCCATTAGCTATCAGTCTGATGATGAAATAACCTCTGAGAGCAAAAACTGAGTCATGAGGCTTCCGATTATTCAGAGAAAGAAATAGTGATTTCCTAACGAGGCTTTTTTTCCCACATGTTTATCAATGTTTACAGCACGACTGGGTAATTGAGACACAAAGCTGAGTTAAGGTCCAGAGACTACAGATAGAAATGGATTGTAAAATGCACCAAAATGCAAATGGCTGTTAACAGGGATGTGCATAGTTAAAAGGTAAAAAGAAAACCCACAGTCAAAGTGTGCGTATATTAAACTGGACCCTGGTGATTGTGTGTACCTGGAGGGAAGACATCGGGAACATTGTCTGCGTCTCCCGCCACCAGTGAGGGAACGATCCAGGTGAAGCCGTAACCCGTGAGGCCCACAGAATGGGCCACCTCAAAGATAATGCTGGCCTCCTCCTTTGTGCAATAGAGCAGAATAACCGGGCTCTGTAGTTTCTTCAGCTGATTCTGGATCTTGGAGTCTCCATCATCCACTGACATGTCCAATAGGAGGACTTCTTGTAGCTCCCAGCCCACAAAGCTGTTATCGATGGTGCTGCGGACCTACATAGGAAAGGACAGAGGGATGTGATTTTTAAAAAAAAAGAGTAGGCTGCACACATACAGGGGAGTTTTTAAGGAGAGAAATACTGGAACAAAACTGACTGAGATGTCTCTCCTCCAGCTCCCAGATAGCAAAACTGTTCTTTCTGAACACATCCTCTGGGAGAAGGATGCAGTGGTCCATTTTTTTTTTTTAGATGCAAAAGAGCAAGATTAGGTAATCTCTTTTCCCAAATCTCCCGGCTATATCTGCAAACACGCACGGAGGAAACTCGCAGGAAAACTGTGTCTATTTTAATGTGTTATCTGTACAACTGTATTCTGTAAATGGATTAGAAATGGGTTTTTTTTTTTGGGGGGGGGGGGGGGATTAAGGCAACCTTTTGAAAAAATGCCATTTAGATGAAATAGTGTTGTTGTTGTTTTTAGGGGCTCAAGGTAATGGTCCCTTGGTGGAATAAATGCAACAAGCTGTAACAGATTTTTATGGGTTTTATATCCCATAAAAACAATCATTTGCTTCTGTATTGAAATAGGAAAAGGAAACCTTAAATCCTTTAAACTAAGTGCTCCTAACTGCCTTAAGATATATGGTAAATGGACTTGAGCTTGTATAGTGCTTTTCTAGTCTTTTGACTACTCAAAGCACTTTTACACACTGCATGTCACACCTACACATTCACACCCATTCACATGCTTTTGGCAGTGTGTATTAACTATCACATCAGTATTAACTAATCCCATTCATACGCCGTCGATGAAGCAATTTGGGGTTAAGTGTCTTGCCCAAGGACACATCGGACATGTAGCTGCAGGAGCTGGGGATCGAGATGACGACTGAGCCTCCCCAATATACTGTATACCAGTACCAGTATATGATACCAGTGGAAAGTGGCTGCACAAATATAGACTACATGATGCTTTTCTCACTGATAAGTTTATTGGGGCTTTGAGTTTGTTATCAACATATTTTCATTTTATATTTTCAGATAAACAGTACGGCTGGGACAGGTGATAATAGACGAGATGCTGTACAATAAACACAAAGCACATCTGACCACTCTGATAAGTTCACTAAATATCCTCATCCATAACATCCATTTAGATTATTAATGCTGTTGTTTTTTTTAGTCTTAACCAGTTTGATATTTTAACTTTATTCAAAAGTAAAAGACACCACCATTTCTGCAATAATATTAAGAAGTATAATTAACTGACTTTCAAACACGTTTTATTCTTTTCAGATGTGTGTGTGATGTTCAAAGTCACTCAGGATCTCATACCATCCCCTTTAAAGAGTCTGTTCTCAGCCCTGGAGATACGGAGGCGGATGAAGACTCACTGAGGGGCTGCATTCAAAGAGGCATGTTCGGCCAATCTGCTTTTCCATTACAGCAATCAGAAAAGGGAACTCTCTACCCACTTATATCAGAGCGTGCCAGACCTCGTCATTTTTTCCTTTTTCAAAAGATAGAAATGATGGCTTGAAACTAGACGCATAATGATGTCCCCAGAAATAGCTGCTGCTGTAAGGATAATTCCATCCATTGTAAATAGACCCACCTGAGTAAAGATGAAATAAACAGTAGAATAATAAGACATACATTGTGTCCAAGTCCTGCAAAACAATGTGAATGGTACTCGGTCTGACCTTCTACAATGGCTCCCCAAAGGACAAAAGTAATAATATCTAATGTGCCGGGGTCCCAGAGAGGGAAGAAGTCTTCTGCTATTAGCTTAATAAGTTATAATAAGTATCCTGCTGCTACTGGAGTCAAAAGAAGACATTTATCTTTACAGAAAATATTCCTTGCATGTATAAAGGCAGGGAAATTGTCTTGGTGGTGATAAACACACACATACTGCTACATGTCCAAAGATAAACTGCTTCACATCGTCACTGAAGTGTCTGAGTGTTCATTTACCTTGTTGACAAAGTCTTGGTAGCCCGGGTAATACGAGGTGACAATGGAGAAGATGTACCAGTCATACTCCTCCATGATGTTCAACATGACGGAGGCCTGCTGCTCGATGGACGGGCCAAACTGGAAAAACATGGAGTGGTCGTCCTGGAAACCAGAGACACGGAGCCAATCAGCAAACAAGGTCATGAGTCATACAGCATGAGCGAGAACTGGAAGGTAGGCCAGAGATGATTATGGAGCGTGTCCAGCAACTGCAAGCCTCAGGAGCAAATATAGTCCTGTTTATAGACTTCAAGTGTGCCTTCTCTGCTTATGCTCTACTAAACAAAAACAAGATGGCATAGTTTCCAATCTTTCTACCTTATTTAATATGTTGCTTTTATGTCTTTTTTTTTTATTTTTAAATATCACAAAAATAACTGAGTCATTCGTTCATTAGTGATCTGTAAAGCACATTTAATATGCTGCCCAGAGAATAACAGGTGAGATGGCCACCTGGTAGAATTATATTTAATGCAGGGGACCATATGTGAAGGCAGACATGGCTTTCAAAATATATTTCCTCCAAGGAGAGAGGAAGAGGAGACAAAGTAAAAAAGAAGTCTGATGTCTGGTGCTGTGGATTGGTGAAGGTCAGTCAACCATGTTAAAGTGCCAAGTAACTCAACGGGACGTAGAAGTCAAGACGGATTATTCAGGACTGTTAGTGACCGGAGGTGACGTGACAGAGAGGCTGTAATGAGAACAGCATCGTGTCAGGGGCTCTCTGTGTGACAGTGAAGTGTACAGTAGAAAGGTGGCTGAGATGACCGGAGGTGTTGGGTCATTCACGCTGATTCACTGGAAGCTGTTTAACTGTTTCATAGCCAACAGAGCCACAGAAATAAGGTGGAGGTTAAGCTACATTTCAGGAAGACATCTGTGTATTAAATAAAGCTGGAGGATACAGATAACTTAACTTAGAGAACGAAACTTGGCAAGCAGCTAGCTTAGCCATGTCCAAAGTGAGGAGGCTCAAATCAGTGAGTCTTTAGATAGGCACAGAAGTTCTATGAGCTAAATGCTACCATCAGTATGCTAATGCTATGACGATGCTAATATGTTTTGCAGGTTGTTAGATACAGTACCCGGGCTAAAGCGGCAATGAAGAGTTTTCAGCTGGTTAAGAAATACACTAACATTTAATATGGATGCCTCTTTATGACCTATAAAAACAAACAAGACCATTAACATTAAAAAAATGACTTATAGTACAACGCAGTCGAAACAGTCTTAATCTACATCTTCCACAACAAAGATTCCATTGAGTGCCACATTTTTTTTTAAGAAAGCAGGATGACATTTTTCTAAATAACACAACTTGCACAGGCACAGGACAAGATCAGCAAAGAAGCAGAAGTTTCTCACAGAAGCAATTAGTTTGCTAACATTTCCTGGGTAACACTAAGCACAACATTTGTGATTGAAAAATGAAGGAGTTATTAAAATGGTAAGCCTCGTAGTGCCATTGGAGGAAAAGTCAGGGGCAATCTGAAGTCACAAAGGTTTAACTTCAGGGTCTGATGAACGTCGGTACACAAGTAAAACAGCAATCCATCAAGCAGTTGTGAATGCACTACACCCAGAAACACGACTGTGAACCTGATTGAGGAGCTAGAAAAAGAATGAAGAGAACACTAACATGTTATTAGGATCCATCCTCTGAGTACCACAAAAAATAATTAATCGCAATCAATCCAGTAAGTTGAGATATGACAGATCAGATCAAAGTGCTTGTGGACTGAAAAGATATTTGCACTCTTTTTTAAGTGCATCAAATTTGCTGTACTTATTTTTCAATCGAAAAATCGAGGTGGACTAAACGACTTTCTGCATGTGAAAGTTGGATAAGCGAGTAGCAGTCGTATATCAATTATAATTCATTCACTTCACTTGTGTTGACCTTTGAACACAAATGAAAAGGTCAAGTCAGTCATTCTATCTTCGGTGCGTGTCTATCACGTGAACTTTCGCTTGCATGCACTGTCGGCTCTGTAAACGTATGTTCCGCAATTACATGCTCATGCGTCTTTAGACCCATACGTAAGCCACGTGGAACCATCCACGAGGTCCAATCAGTCATGTGTGTTAGTCATGCAGGAAGCTGGGGCGATCCTCGAGTGAGGTGGGCTACCTCCGCTCTACATCAAAGCAAAACTCCCCCCCTTCCTCGAGGGACAGGAATGATCCGTTACCTACTTTTCACTGTAATGAGGTAATAACAGTGCAGTGTCAAGTGACTGTGGAGGGATTGACAGCGGTGGAAACGGGGGGGAAGGGAAGGAAGTGTGTGTGTGCAGGCTGAAACCTGATGTTTTACCTTTACAGACAGTGAACAGACTCTGCTCTACGGGGATGTAATGAAGGTTCACTCACGCATAAAGACTCTAAGCTGACACCTATCATTGTTGAGCATCTCAGCTTCACATTGTGAGATAAAAAAAAAAAAAACTCTGGTTGTCGACAAATCATATCAAACGGTACAGTGACTGCGGCCTGGACAGTCCCATGTCCTTCACTGGGGTCAGGTCACCAATGGGCTTGCTCACAAAATAGTTCTGTTTTGAGCACCACAAAATATATTGATATAAATTCATATGTACGGACAAGTGGCTGAAAATATGTGCAGCATTGCGTGAGAGAAATCAGAGATGAAAATGAAAACATCCATGTATTATCTATACCGCTTATCCTGTTTGGGGTTGTGGGGGAGCTGGAGCCGACCCCAGCTGTCATTGGGTGAGAGGCGAGGGTACAGTCTGGACTGGTTGCCAGTCAATCACAGGGCTGACGTATAGAGACAGACAAGCAGCCACACTTACATTCACACCTACAGGCTATTTAGAGTCGCCAATTAACCTAATGAGCTTAACCTTTGGCCTGTGAAAGGACTCCAGAGTACCCGGAGGCAACTAACTCATACATAAGGAGAACATGCAAACTTCACACAGAAAGGGGAGATTCCAACTACTGTAGGTATGTTCTTGCTGGTGAGAGCGCTAACCGCTGCAAAAACAATTAAATCAATCCAGTATTATTATCTGCAAATATTTTTGTTTGACCTAAATTTGTATTTGTCCAAATGTCACACACACAGGGAATGATCAAAGAGTAGATTCAATGAAATCTTCTATTATCCACACCTACCAGTAATGTAAATAATGCATTATTTAAATGTAATATAACAACTGCAATTCAATCCACCGTGATATTAAGGGACACCAGAAACCTCAAAGATAAATCAGGGAAACCTGGACATTACACACTTGCGGCCAAATTCCAACAGATGCGTGTTCGGTCTGACTCCGCCCCGTTACGGCAGCGGAGCCGATAGGTTTTCACTTTATTCAATGCGTGCGCTTCCACTGGCTACGCCGACTCCGTCTCAGCTCCGGTGCCCTCCGTAGCAGATACGCAAGGCTTCTATTTTTGCAGGATGCCGGAGCCCGGCGCATCAAATTCATCACAGAAAATAACAAGGAGGACGAGAAGTCAGACACCGATACAACATTAAAGCATGCGGTTTATTTTCTGAATAAAACTCTCCGTTTCAACTGTTCAGAACAATAAGATAAGATAAGATAAGATAAGATAAGATAAGATAAGATATACTTTATTCATCCCAGCAGGGAAATTTAGGTGTTCCAGCAGCCAGCATACATACAAACACACAACACATATATACATACAAACACACAACACAACACATATATACATACAAACACACAACACATATATACATACAAACACACAACACATATATACATACAAACACACAACACATATATACATACAAACACACAACACATATATACATACAAACACACAACACATATATACATACAAACACACAACACATATATACATACAAACACACAACACATATATACATACAAACACACAACACATATATACATACAAACACACAACACAACACATATATACATACAAACACACAACACATATATACATACAAACACACAACACAACACATATATACATACAAACACACAACACATATATACATACAAACACACAACACAACACATATATACATACAAACACACAACACATATATACATACAAACACACAACACAACACATATATACATACAAACACACAACACAACACATATATACATACAAACACACAACACAACACATATATACATACAAACACACAACACAACACATATATACATACAAACACACAACACATATATACATACAAACACACAACACAACACAACACATATATATATACAAACACACAACACATATATACATACAAACACACAACACATATATACATACAAACACACAACACATATATACATACAAACACACAACACAACACATATATATATACAAACACACAACACATATATACATACAAACACACAACACATATATACATACAAACACACAACACAACACAACACATATATACATACAAACACACAACACATATATACATACAAACACACAACACAACACAACACATATATACATACAAACACACAACACATATATACATACAAACACACAACACATATATACATACAAACACACAACACAACACATATATACATACAAACACACAACACATATATACATACAAACACACAACACAACACATATATACATACAAACACACAACACAACACATATATACATACAAACACACAACACAACACATATATACATACAAACACACAACACATATATACATACAAACACACAACACATATATACATACAAACACACAACACAACACAACACATATATACATACAAACACACAACACATATATACATACAAACACACAACACAACACAACACATATATACATACAAACACACAACACATATATACATACAAACACACAACACATATATACATACAAACACACAACACAACACATATATACATACAAACACACAACACAACACAACACATATATACATACAAACACACAACACATATATACATACAAACACACAACACATATATACATACAAACACACAACACATATATACATACACACAACACATATATACATACAAACACACAACACAACACATATATACATACAAACACACAACACATATATACATACAAACACACAACACAACACATATATACATACAAACACACAACACAACACATATATACATACAAACACACAACACAACACATATATACATACAAACACACAACACAACACATATATACATACACACAACACATATATACATACAAACACACAACACAACACATATATACATACAAACACACAACACATATATACATACAAACACACAACACAACACATATATACATACAAACACACAACACATATATACACACATATCCCACCCATACAAAAAAAACATGAGCCCACAATACAGTTTGATATATACAACTCAGGCTAAAGTTTAAAAGTTTAAATGTCTTCTGTCCTTACTTAAAGGGGAGTCGTTATAAAGTGCAATTGCAGTCGGTAAAAAAGTATTTTTAAATCTGTCCGTAGCCTCCCACTAAAAACACTCTTTTGTTCACACACGAGATTGTGTAAGGGATGCATGTTATTGTCCATAATGTTCAACAGTTTCTGTATCATCCTTCTCCCCATCACCACCTCCAGAGGCTCCACAGCGAGTCCCCAGCACAGAGCCAGCCCTCCTAATCAGCTTGTTAAGCTTTTTAGAGTCACGAGCCCCGATGATGCTGCTGCTGCCCCAACAGACGGCTGCAAAGAAAACGGCACTTGCCACAACAGTCTGATAAAACATGGATAACATTTTGCTGCACACATTAAAAGACGTAAGCTTCCTCAAGAAGTAGAGTCTGCTCTGACCCTTCTTGTCGACGGCCTCTGTGTGGTGCTTCCAGTCCAGTTTATTGTTCATGTGCACCCCCAAGTATTTATAGCACTCCACCACCTGCACCTCATCCCCAAGGATAGAGATGGTGCTTAGCTCAGGCCTGTCCCTCCTGAAGTCCACCACCGTTTCCTGGGTATTTGTTACATTTAACACCAGGTGGTATGTGTGTTTGTTTACGTGTTTATACGTTTTTTTTTTTTTTTTTTATAGTCTTATACCACATACATCGTATTATCTTGCAGTGTCGCGAGTTAATCTGTAATATTAGCGCGGGAATTCCTTTATCTCGCAACTCCAGCTGTCCGGAGAGCGCAGCCTGTCGGTGTTGACGGACGAGGGAGCACCGAGCCATACGGACCAGAGCAGACGCGCAATGCACACGTTTCTGTTGGAAGTTCTGGGTTAAACTATCTGCATGATTAGGTGCCACAAGAGATACTTGAAAAAACACCTCTTTTTTTTGTTGTTGTTGTTGGGGTGAGCTGTATTAAATATGTCAGGCTACATTCTGGTGCAGCTCCCTTCAGCATCAGTGAGTTTACTCTGCTGTTCTGGATCCTGCTTTTTTTTTCCCCCCGTCTCACTCACTTACTCACTCGCTCAGTATCCATTTCTCTTTAAACCCCTAAACTCCGTCTTCATCTCGTTATCGCTCTCCTGATTCTTTCTTTCTCAAAGTGGCCTCAGAGAGGTTTAATCACTTGTGAGACCAAAACCTGCCATTCAGACGGTTCGTGAGGTTACCACTTACTTCGTTCTCTCCTTCAGCTAATCATCGTCTCATTCTACTTTCTCTTTCAGATTCCAAATCAGCGCTATTTAATTTATGTCCTTTATTCACGTGGCATTAGTGTTAATTCTGTTCTCTCCCACTACCACCGTTTCCTTTTCCCTCTTTGTTCTCTTCTCTCTCTTTTTTTTTTTTTTACATTATGTCCCGCGGCTCCATTAGTTCATATCACAGAGGTGTGAAGTATCCTGCAGGCCGCGGTCCGCGTGTGTCATTATTACGTGAGCCGGCCGCGTTCGTGTCTGCCTGCTTCCCTGCCTGTCGTCTCTCATCATGCACTGCTTAAGCATGAGCCCAGGAAAGAGGTTTGTCACATCATTTTCAGGCTTTTGTTTTCGGGTCTCTTTTCCATAGGCTGCATGATGCTATCTTTGAGGTGTGTTACAGTTTGTTATTCGTGATGTCGGACATGGTTAGACAGTGTGAAAAATGACTGCAGGGACGCTGGCCGAGGCTTGTTGTGGTCTGTTGTTTGTTATTTGTGTGGAACTTTAAGCCGCCGTCTTGGCCAGGACTCTCTCTCTCTCTTTGAATCTGGAAATGTTAAAATTAAAATTAAATAATCATTTAAAAAAAAAAAAAAAAAAAGCTAAAATATTCTTTCACCAGTTTTCCTTTCCCATACTGAATGTGATTCAAACACCAGATAAAAAATAACCCTCAGAAACTAGAAGGGTTCAAAAATAAAGAAAACAAATGATTACTTGCTTGCATGTGGCCTAGCTCAGTCAACTGAATCGTTCGCTGAAATACACACCAAGAACCTCGCAACAAGGTGAAATAGCCAAGGCAGCAACTAACGAAACAAACCGCTGACATCCTGTGTCCTCTGAAGAGCAACCCTGGATTTCCCCCCGCTGTCACATGTCGAAGCGTTCCTTCCTTGGGCAAGACACTGTACTCAAAAATTGCTCCACCTAGTTGGAAACACTTCACTGTTACTGCTGCTTACTTACATACTTTGTCTTCAACGAGATATATCCAATGTCACAACAGAAAAAAAAACAGTAAAGTGAGAACTTCTGATGTTTGGGGAAAAAACTACAACACTATCTGAGATAACAGTGACTTGGTTTGATGGAGTGGGTTTTCTCCAAAAGCAATAAAAAACAATAAATATCACAAGTGACCGGAAATGAGAAAAGCGGAAACTTTTTGACCTTGAGTTTCAGAAGTGGTCATGTTTACTATCTGTCAAACAGCTCCTCTAATAAAACGTGTAGGCCAGTATGTTCTGCAGCGTTGGGAGAAAAACATGTTGGTACTCAGAGTCCCCTTTTTTCCTCCATTTTTTTGCTTATGCATGGCATTAATATTAAGTATTTAAATAAATAAACACATATGTTAATTAAGGATGAAGGTTTAAGGAGTTTCATATTCAACAGAGTACTTTCAGATTCCTTTTGTTTTCTGTGGGAGGTCATAACCAGTTCGTGAATTACAGTCGCATGCGTCTTTGTGTTTCCATGTCGCCAATGACACGTCCCGTCTCGCATCTTCCCACTGTTTTATTTCCCATTCCTGAGTCACATCAAAAGCGGCTTTGGTGTTTTCAGCCTCGGTGCAGGAATCTTAAAATAGTCTAGGTGTAGTGGCAGAGAATCTGCAACGGCTCGCCGTGTGAATTAGCCTCCCAAAAAAGACCTGTTTAAGAAGTGAATCACTTTGGGAGGCTATATTCAACCTTTGTGCAGATACGGCACCAGAGAGCCGGCTTAGTAACACAAACCTCTGTGTCTGACTCCTGCTCCCTCAGGTACTGTAGTGCTGCCTTACATGAGTATAACCTCCACTTGAGACCATGACTCTACACTCTCTGTGAACTCACTGAAAGCCCGGAAGATGGAAACACACATAATGTCGATGCACACACTGGTCTTTGTAAATAAAAGTTTTCCGGATTTATCTTCACGATGCCGGCGCCCCTCCCTCACAGTGTCATATTGAAATGAAACAGGTCTGGCAGTGAAGCATCAGGGGCTGTTTGCATGATTTAAACCCATTAAGACAGTGAGCATTAGCTGGTTTGGATTGTTAAGGATGGTTCTGTGGATCCCAAGCCATAGAAGAGCCTGTTTCTGCGGCTGCTGCATCAGTGTGCAGTGCTGTAGGAGAGCTGAGGGGAGCGAGCCTCGAGCAGGAGGGCTGAAAGGATTTGGCAACTCATCTCCATGTCATGCCAATGAAAGCCTGTCTCCAATTAGATTTGCAGAGGAAGAGCGACATATCAGCCCACTGCTCAACAAGCCCTGGTGGGAGAGGATTGGAGGGGAGAGAGAAAGAGTCGGAGCGGGAGAGGAGGACAAAGACGAAAGAGAGACAGAGCGAGGACGGGAGGGTGGGGGTCTCTTAAGGCTGAGAGAGATACAGAGAGTCTCGCTTGAGAAAACATTCAAACCCTCAGAACTCAAGACAGGAGTTAACAGACACACACACACACAAAAACACACGCAGAAGTGGCAGTATACACGTCGTTCCCTCAGACACTCGACTTTTTCCACTTCATCACTCGTGTCTTTCTCTACCTTTCATCTCCCGCCCGTCATCTATCTGTCGTCCTCACAGTCTGAGCGTTGTCCCTGCCGCTGTCAATCCTCCACTGATTGAGACCGAACCGCTTCATCATCACATTTCCAATCAAACGCACACGCGCAGTGTGTTAATTAATCTCATGTTCGGCTGTTTAATTATCAATGACCCTGTTTCCACGCCTCTGTCGTGGCCTCATTCAGTTCACTCCATTTTAAACTTCCCATAAAGCTCTGATTGAATTACTCTCGCTATTTTTGTCGAGGGAATTATTTCAGGAGCGCTGGAATAAGATTCAATCCCACAGCAGCCAGTTAGGCCGTGATGATGGCACTGATTTCTACACTGGGTGACTTTATGGGTACAAGCCTACTTCTGAGGTAATGAGGTATGGTGGACGATGACAAAGACGGAGTGGATAGAATATCTACACACGTTTTCATTGGATTATTCTTCACTAATTTGATAACCTGTGAGATAATAGAAAACCTAAATATAAGATTTTTTATTTTGTATCACAAGTGTAGGTGATGTTGTTTTGTTTTATCTTTAAAAACACAGCTTAAATAAATGTATTATATAACAGAAAAAGCAGCATTTAGATGTAATAGAAGAAAGATATGATATACTGTTAATAATGTTTTTTTCTGGAGGTTTAGTGACATTTGCTTCAGCAATAAATCAACACGGCCGGGGACAGTGACCTTCAAAGACCAACATGTTGATGCAGAAACATCTTTGTTGCATTTCTAAGTGTGCATTTGCTTCCAAACTGTTCAAGAAGCCACTTGGTATAAACCCTTTGAGAGGAAACAAGACAATGATGCAACCCAACATCCCTGAACACAGCCCGCACCTCTCTGCAGGATGTAACAGAGGGGGCACACGACACAGAGATCTATAAGACAGACTAAAAAACAAGCAAATACAACACCTTTATAAATACAGCTATAGACCACCAAAGAGAAAAAGGGAGTTGTTAAAAGCTTTTAGCTGATATTACAACATATATAAGGCTTTTTGGCGGCAGCAGAAATCTCTTCATCTGATTCTAAACTTTTATTAAAACAAAAATGATCGAAGATCTATTTTCTAACATTATTTCTAGAGACCATGTCAGTCAAACTCTTCCTGTAGGTCTATCCATAAAACATCCAAAAGCATCACATTTTATTTCTGCGTCATCATGTCGTTGAATGAAGAACTCACTATTGTGGTGAGATGTGAACTGCATGAATACATATCCATTTCAGGTAAAGCTTTATTCACAACAAAGGTCTTGAAAATGATAGGTTGAGTCGCGCAGCAGTGAGTGAAGCGGCTTACTCACTCCCACCTGGTGAGTAAAGCACACAGCAGATCATGCAAATGACGCTCCTGCTACTTATATATAGTAGCCTCACTTATAGAAGGCTGAGTGCTCTGCAGACAGAAGAGAACTGAAGAATGATGCTGACATGCATCAACACACGGGTTTCTTTAGGTCTGGTTGTTTATCTGCAGACACTAACATTTGGTGCTAATGTTTCTATCCCGCAGTCATGACACTAAATGATTTAAGTGACCAGTGCAGACACTGAAGCAGCCCCTGTGAGGGCTTAATAATCACCATGTTCAACACATGCTGAACAATGACTTTCTAATGTCTTGAATATTTTTGTTTCCATTCAAAGCTGCGGCTTTTCCTCTCAAACCATCAAAAGTTCAGTCTAGTAAGAAACGTAAATCTCTTCTGTCTATAATGGGAGTGAAAACTTTAAGCTTCACATGGTAAGAATAACGAGACTCTTGAACATATTCATTTTTTATTTATTCATTTTGAACAATAGGATCATTATGTAACTATTTCTTACTGAATGATTTACACATAACTGTGATTCAATGACAGAAGACTCTTGACCATATTGACTCCTGCAGTGGAGCACATGTTTAAAACACGTGTTAAATGCATGTAAGCATTACTTTGATTTTCATTCTACATGAACTCTTGTTTTGTTTTTTTTTAAAGCTAGATGTCACAGAACCAGTGGAATCCCTCAACATATTAACGAGGGTTTCTATTATCGTCTCTTAAAGACTCCATCATGTCTTCAAGTCTGCACCACTAGCTGCTGAAACATAACCATCAACTGAATGTCTAATCAGGACAAATTAATCTCTTTGTCGCACCAACACATTCACTCCCATACAAACGCACACGCATACACCCTCAGGCGGACAATGCCAAGTAATCCCACACACACACACACACACACACACACACACACACACACACACACACACACAAAGGCTCCACTGAAAACACAAGAAACTAGTGTTTGCCTCAAGCTTCCTCCAGAACTTGCCGCTATCGCCACAGTGGGCACCAGGAGGAAAATACAATTAATTGTCTGATTGAATCTCCAACTGTAAGATCTGATGCTGCAGCACTCCCGTCATGTCTGTGTAGCCCAAAGCCCTGTCCTAACACAGAGTGGAAGACACAGAGACGCAAAACAAAGGATGAAATCAAGCACAAATAGCAACTGGTTAATTTAGTAACATAAAATCTGTTAATAAAAAACCCTAACAGAAGGAAAAGAAACAGAGAGCCCAGTCAGACAGTGAAGGGAGGAGGTGAGTAGAGAGAGAGAGAGAGAGAGAGAGAGTCTATTTAGCATCACCTTTGGCCCTGCAAGTAAATGAAAGCTCCATCACGAGGAGTTGATTAAGTTCATTAGCCGAGCGGAGAAAGCAGGTAATTAATCACTGACACATGGGAGCTCTGCATGCTGATTGGACCAGATCCCACCAATCCAAATAAGCCAGAGACGCCAATTAGACCTGACCTGGGCTGCCACAAAACCTGGCGTATGAGAGTTTGAGTGTGTGTGTGTGTGTGTGTGTGTGTGTGTGTGTGTGTGTGTGTGTGTGTGTGTGTCTGTGTGTGTGTGTGTGTGTGTGTGTGTGTGTGTGTGTGTGTGTGTGTGTGTGTGTGCGTAGAGATTGATGCGGAAAAAAATTAAATGAACATTAGTTTGTATATCAACAAGAGTTGATCATTTAAAAAAAAAAAAAAACTTTTTTAGCTTTCAGATAAATCCTTAAAATTACCAGAGTTGCATTATCTGTTGGTTTTACACCCGTGTGTGTTTCAAAAGCGCTTTTTAATAAAAGTTTTTATTATCGGATTATTATTACTAATTACTTACTATTAATACCACTTTTCCCATACTGCAAGAAGTGTTTTTTTCCCTCCCAAATTGGTTAAAATATTTAAACAGTATTTCCTCAGAGATTTTTATCCTACAAAAAAATGAAGAAGAACTTCACCAACTACCAAGGTGCATGAAGAGTGAAAGGCTAGAAGAGGTCAAAAAGCTCCAGCATCGCTCATCAGATGACCCTGATGAAGGCCACAAGCCGAACCGCGTCGGTCTGATTTGTTATTAAAGTTGATCTTCATACTACAGTACAAGTGTTGCTGGAGCTTTTTTACCTCTTCTATCCCATAAAATACTGTCAGAAAAGATCACTGTTCTAAGACACAACTGTAAGACACTATTATAATTATTACTGTTATGAGTAGTAGTAGATCGTAGCTCGTAGTGGCATTAGAACTGGCCCGCTGCCCCTGCTGTACGATTTAAACACTCTGTGCCAGCTGATTGTACGCTCCACTGGCCCGCTCCGACCACTCAAAACAACAACAATGCCTCTCAGATAAAAAAAAAACAGTAACACATCAATCATAATTCACATAATTTTCCTACAGTACTGCTGTTCTGTCAGTGATTCATGAGAGATCATCTCGTTAATTACTGCTACAGCATCAACGTCTCAGCACCCACATGTGTGTGTGTCATAGTTGAAAGGCAGCCGCTGCAGACAGCTTCACTGCAGACAGCTTCACCGCTGCAGTCATCACCGCTGCAGACAGCTTCACCGCTGCAGACAGCTTCACTGCAGACAGCTTCACTGCTGCAGACAGCTTCACTGCTGCAGACAGCTTCACTGCTGCAGACAGCTTCACTGCTGTCAGCTTCACTGCAGACAGCTTCACCTCTGCAGTCAGCTTCACTGCAGACAGCTTCACTGCTGCAGACAGCTTCACCGCTGCAGACAGCTTCACCTCTGCAGTCAGCTTCACCGCTGCAGACAGCTTCACCTCTGCAGTCAGCTTCACTGCAGACAGCTTCACTGCTGCAGACAGCTTCACTGCTGTCAGCTTCACTGCAGACAGCTTCACCTCTGCAGTCAGCTTCACTGCAGACAGCTTCACTGCTGCAGACAGCTTCACTGCAGACAGCTTCACTGCTGCAGACAGCTTCACTGCTGCAGACAGCTTCACTGCTGCAGACAGCTTCACTGCAGACAGCTTCACTGCTGCAGACAGCTTCACCGCTGCAGACAGCTTCACTGCAGACAGCTTCACTGCTGCAGACAGCTTCACTGCTGCAGACAGCTTCACTGCTGTCAGCTTCACTGCAGACAGCTTCACCTCTGCAGTCAGCTTCACTGCAGACAGCTTCACTGCTGCAGACAGCTTCACCGCTGCAGACAGCTTCACCTCTGCAGTCAGCTTCACCGCTGCAGACAGCTTCACCTCTGCAGTCAGCTTCACTGCAGACAGCTTCACTGCTGCAGACAGCTTCACCGCTGCAGACAGCTTCACCTCTGCAGTCAGCTTCACCGCTGCAGACAGCTTCACCTCTGCAGTCAGCTTCACCTCTGCAGTCAGCTTCACCGCTGCAGACAGCTTCACCGCTGCAGACAGCTTCACCTCTGCAGTCAGCTTCACCGCTGCAGACAGCTTCACCTCTGCAGACAGCTTCACCGCTGCAGACAGCTTCACCTCTGCAGACAGCTTCACTGCAGACAGCTTCACCTCTGCAGTCAGCTTCACCGCTGCAGACAGCTTCACTGCTGCAGACAGCTTCACCTCTGCAGTCAGCTTCACCGCTGCAGACAGCTTCACCGCTGTCAGTCTCGCGAGCTCACTCACTACACTCGGATTGTGCACTTGGACACAGATTTTAGTGCAGATTTACTCTCATTAACTATTATGTAAATTTTGTTTTAAATTTCTTGGCCCCCAAGCCAGACAAAAAATGTACATTTACCGAAAATTATTTTATCAGAAGAGTCCAGAGAGAGTGAACGAGTATTAAAAACAGAAGGAAGAGAAGGACACAACTTTCGATCAGGTATTGTAGGATTAACTACTCTCTTCTGATTTTTAAATCAATCAGATCAGTTAATATTCTTCATTTAGGGACAGTGGTTACAATGGTGCGGCCAGTGATCTTGAAAAGCCACTGGCAGATGTGAGTTAATTTCGACCCCTGTGGTAGAATTCAATAATAGTCAGATTACAAATATAATATGGTATGACAGCTGCCAGTATTCTGGTTAACTGGGAAAGCAGTATGGTGCTCAATCCCACTGTTACCGGTTAATTCAAATATTTTTTTTATTAATGAGATCCCACTTGTTTGTAAACCAATCTTCTATGTTTGATGTAAAATGTCAAAGCCCAATCAGAGATAGCCATGAAATCATCATACAGTGTTTCCCCTGCCATTATATAATGTCATTAAAAGTAACGCATGAACACCAAGATTCCTTCAAGTGTTTGTGTCGGCGTGTCGGCGTGTGTCACCCCCCCCCCTCCACCCTCCTCACCCCCCCAAAGCTGTAAACCTAGGGGAAACACTGTCATAACTGTAAATGTATCAGACGGTTTCCCCAACAACACAGCTGTTACCACAGAGTGAGCAGTGCTCTTTGTCATGATTGATAAACTGAACTTTGTGTGTAAAAAATCTGTGCAATGCTCCTTTAACTTTCACATTTTGAGAACTAAACGTCGTTCATTTTTGGGACACTCAATGTCGTCAACCAAAAAAATCCTTACAAGAAGAGTCTTCTTTGCTTTGTTCATGCAGCACTGACACATTAGAGGTGAGGTCATTACAGTGACCTTCTCAACTTACTCACAAAGACTACATTTAATTTGATGACGTATCCTGACCTAAGTTTCCAGAGAGTTTTCAACCAAACAGATTTATTTAATAAAAACTCTGCAGGTTGGACCTCAGACGGTAAAAAACATGTGACAGAATAAAGATAGAATAAAACAAACGTTTAAATGTTTAAATAGTCCTTCATAGATTTGTTCCAGGCTCACATTCGCCACCCACTGAAAACGGCTCAGTGACTGACTATTTGGGTCCCGACCCACCTTTTGAGAACCACAGAGCTAGACGACATGAAGCCTGTGTTGAATACCTGTACTGTTTTATAAAATGTCTTTTTTCCCCCCTGCAACAATCAGATGTACTCTCTTTACCCCCTTCCTTTTTCTCTCTCTCTCTCTCGATGATTGTTAATTAAGGGTTTAAATTTCAATCTTACTCGTTAATGTGGTTCAGCGGGCGGACATGCAGCTCCAACAAAAACATCTCTAAATGCACCGCAGGATACAGATTGAACAGATTATTATTCATACATACAGTTCAGTTTTCAGTGTGTGGTCCAACTATTGTTCACTTCAATAAAACAACAACAACGATGGATTATATCCACGAGAACAGGCAACGGCACATAGACCCTGGACTTACAGTAATAATTATTTATCTCTGATGTTGATGTATGTTACCAGAGGCATGTGATCACTTGAGAAGACTAGATGAGTCCCCAGCCTGCCGCCAGCGCTACAGAATACTGTATTCTGTGAACCATCAGATTTATTGACCTGTGATTGATTGAATGATTTTATCTTCAGGAAACACAGAGTGCCTCATGCCTGAAGAGAAATCAGCTGATACATCTGTACATTGTTAAATGTAAAATGACCATTATCTCCACTGTGCTGTTCAAACTACATTTACTACAGATTGTTGCCGCTGTAGTAGTTAATGTAACCTGATTCAGGATCGTCGTTCCAATACGACTAATCAACTATCGTCAAATTGCATCCCGTCGACGGTGTGGTCCTTGTTATATAATTGGTACAAACTGTGTAATGTTACAACATGTGTATTTGATGAGAATATAGTGAGCTTAAAAGTGAATCTCTGAGTTACAAAACCACCATGCACCAAAGCAGAGACAAAACAAAGATATTACATCGAGTCCTGGGGGGGGGGGGGGGCTACAATCTGATTCAAAAATAACGCACACAAATGTTTCACATTGCAGGACTGTTAGCCGCTCGCATACTGGGACGCCACAACTGGCCGCATTGGTAAACATCTCTAGTGAGAAGGATAACGGTTTGATAGTGAACTCATGTGGGCTAATGTTGTGTCATGTATTTGGTGTTTATCTGACTTTGTGAACTTGGGTGAAGCTCAGAATAAAGCCAAGGATTTCATCAGGAATCTTTTGACCCATTGTAAGCATCCTGAAGTCAGGGGATAGTGCACTTACTACACTCCAAAGCTATTTGTCAACATCGATTAATGACCCTACCTAAGAGTTTTCACATTTATAGCCTACAACGAGAGGGAGAGGTTAAGCTCTTAAAGTCAGCAAAACAACTCAATGGGAAATAAATGTGCAGGAAGTCTTTAGTTGGACTGAGAACAGCTGTGGGGCCAATTCAACTAGAATGAAGAAACTGAAGGGGCAAGTTTTTTTGCTACACTGAGGAATATTCAATCAGAGACTAAAGAGATATTACGAGAAACAAAAATGCGAGAGGCATTGGGTAGAAAGTAGTCTTTGATTTCAGTTTTGGTGAGACTTGAAGCCGCACCTACACGGCAGCAATGGTTTAAGGCATTTAAAAAAATACCTCGATATAAAAAAATGAGTCTTCATTGCTGGTGTTCTTGTTTGCTTTTGTAGGTCATATAGAGGCATCGATATTCATTTCAGTCTGTGTCATAGCCAGCAGAAATCTCCTCACAGGAGCTTGAAGATGATTTTTAAGGTCGCAGTTCAACATTAAGACATCAAGTCTTTGTAAACAACACTTTATCTCCCTGGGATCAACCCTCGTGTATTTCATTTTGCCTTCCTACTTGCCCGTTCTGTTGGGTTGTTTTTTTTTCTGTGTACCATCCAGAAGGTGTTGTCCATCTGCCAACTGAGTCCATGAGTATGCGGCGTTACGTAGCAGCCGATGTATAGCACTGTCGAGTTAAGTAAGGACATTGCTTTCAGCTATGGACTGCAGAGAATGACATCCTTTTCCTCGTCTGGTCTACACAGGTGTTAGCCTTTCACCATGCCAAAAAGCACATTTACCCTCCTCCCTCTTCAGTCTGTCTTCCCTACATCCACACAGCATCGCCTTTTCAATTCTGCTTCCTCTCTAACAAGCACTCAGGGTGAGAGTGCAGGCTGGAGTCAAGTGCAGCATGCAATGAGAGACATACAGTTCAAAACCTTGTCATGACACGCTTTTCTTCAGCATGTCTTCACTCTGTTCCCCTATCTGTGTCTACTCCCCGCCTACATTTCCCTTGAAGCATTGCTCTCATTCGCCCTCGACTTGTCATCAGCACCTGGGGACCGAGGGTGAGGGTTTCTCTATGCTCTCATTTGTACATCTCACCCCAATAACTATTCTCTTCTGTCTTTGTTTTGCTCATTCTGTTGCACTCACTCTCTCTCTCTCTCTCGCTCTCTCTCTCTCTCCATCATTTTCTCTGTATGTATGTATTTCCCTCTCTCCCCCTTATCGCACACGCTGATAAATCAGAAAGGCTGGATAAGTGAGGCAGCGTGGTTTCACAGATACCAGCGGCATCAGAGAGAGCAGAAAAATCAATCACATCGCCCCTTCCGTTTCATCAGCTATCTCTGTTTTTGTAACCCTCCCTTCCTTCTTCGGTCTTCCCGCTCTTCTGTTTCTCAGCATCCTCCTCCTCATCATCATTATCTTCTGAACGTCATTCAGCGTTTCCTCCCTTTTTCAATATATTGCTCAGCCTCATCCTCCCACAAAAAAATGATGCCCCCCCCCCCCCCCCCCCTCCTCATTTCTTTTCTTTTCTTGGGGAGCACAGACGCCAGCCTAGCTCCCCCTCTGTTTCCTCCATATGTGTTTCACGTCGGCACAAGACTTTTTTTTGACTGACAGCAGCTGGCCTGTCAAAGTCGGGGAAGTCAAGAAGAAGAGGAATAGGAAGCACAAAAAAAAAAAAAAAAAAGTGAAAGGAGAGTCGACGGAGAAGGGAGGGATAGAGAAAGACATTTCTAATTCAAAGAGACATGCAGTGTTACCCTGGCAACTCGGTTCCCATAGAAACGGTCCTGCTAAAGATGCCATTAGTGTGAAAAAATACCTACTTACACCCTACTGCACTGTACGCACATAAATATAGAAAAATGTCCCTTCTTACGCACTGAGACTGAACATGCAGTTACTCACAGGAGAGAGACACGTGTGCAGTTCATCTACTGACTCACCTGAGCTCTATTTTAAAAGCTCAGTTGCAGGACGCTCATGGTGGGACATCAATCAGTGGTTGAGAGATGGGCATCGTTCATATTTACTGACACCATCAGGGTCCGCAAACGAACCACCTAGCCAAGCGCCAGATGCGAGAGGATTTTCTGTTTGGCGAGTAAATGTCAGAGAGATGTCTGCCACATGGTGGGTAAATGTTTTACCCAACAGTCATGTTTAAACACTATGCTGAGTCTTAAGCGCGTTTGATGTAGCTGCAGCTACTTTTAGATGTTTTATTTTCCTTGCCTCATAGTCATTATACTGGCCTGATCTTGAAACATCATTGTGTAACCTTATGTCACCTTGATAGTTAGCGGACTAGCAATTTCAACACGCACTACAATGCTGGATTACTATTCTCAACTAACAGGACTTGCTACAAAGTTTGTGTTGCACTAACCACAGCTGCTCTGAGTTGAGGAGGAGGATGCCTGAACCGCAGCAGCAGCAGGCAAGTTTTTTCAACCAAAAGACATTTTGGTTTGATTTGATAAACAGTTTTGATATGATGAGCCATGGAGGTGGGAGTCATTATGGGATTTTAATGAGATTAAAATCTGTGACACATGGTCATGCAGTGAAGAACTGACCCAATTCTTGATTTTGATAAACAGAGGGGTAGGGACAGAGTTTTGTTTAGACAGACGCAGAACAGCCCCCCCGAGGCACAGAGCTGCTGTCAGTTTCATTTTCATTTATTTTTTATTTCGAACATGTTTTTAAAATAAAATAAAATATACATTACAAACAAAGCAAACAGCAATCAAAGCAGACTTTCTGTAGTGGCTCAATTATTTTTCCTTAACCAGTCCATGTTCGAAAAGGGTGCAGGATGAAGTTAAATAACTTATCCAGTCCTACCCCCTTTTTATCTTTTTAGCTTAATAAATTGATCCAAGACTAAGCTTTCAAAAATAAAGTCGAATAATACAGATAACGAAGTAACAAAAGCAACAGATATAATGTATTACACACATTAATTGGTAGACGGTACAGACCTTACAACTCATATTGATTCAATTTTCCCCATTGACTGTTCAATTTTAATTTCAATTTCAATTCTACTTGGACCCCATTGAGCAGATTATTTTTATATGATATATTTAAAATGAGATGTTGCACTAAAATCAATGCATTGCACGTAACAGCGGACTTCTCTCTCTAGTTGGTTTCCACAGAGCCTGTATCTGATGCTGCATGTACTATACTCCAGCTGTGGATAGATAGCGAGGGGAGATTTGTTTTTAGAGCTCTGTTGTGCAAACATGCTTGACAAATAAAGCTGGACGGCCTGCCCAGGTGTAATCTACCTCCAGAATATTTCATACAGCTGTTCTTTCCTTAAGAGAGGAGTTAATGATATCTTCTTTATTTAGCTCAGCTGCTTGATAATGTCCGCTTTCAACTAGCTTGTTTTAAAGTTAAGGATGACTTGAAGCTGGGCGGAAACTGTCAAACAGGCTCACACGGGGGGGGGGGGGGGATTTCAAAATAAAGGCGTAGCATCAAGATGACGATGTAGATTGATGTTTTGACTTTCCATTGATTTGATTGGACAACCAATTGATTTATATAAGATGGAATGTCACACCTCTAGTCGTTAATAGAACCGGTTTCGATACCCATCCCTACTCCTAAGTCAATCAAAGGGACACATCTTCTTGCTTGTCTTATTTTGTTTCAGAACTGAGATTTGTTGCGACCTCTCTTTTCAAATTTCTTTCTTACAGATGAAACCGCGAGAGCTTAATTTCCATATAATGTCTCATTAAAGGTGACAGTCTGAAGGCATGGACCACCCACTCATCGACAAACACACACACACACACACAGACACACACAAACAGTCTATATATAACTAACACAGGCTAACCTATGCTGACATGAGTGGACTGTGTATACCCTCTTCTTGCTGTACGCACTGTGTTAAGGGTGGGGGGCAGGGGAGACATGCCTATTAAGATCTGCATGTGCGAGTCATGTCAAGTCAAGTCAAATCAAGTTTATATATAAATATAGAACATTTCAGCAACAAGGCGTTTCAAAGTGCTTCACACAAGACATGAAAAGTATCAGAACAAAGAGGAGAGAAATTAAAAGAGAAACTGTAACTTTGCTAAATGTTGCTTAGTGCTCGTGATGGATTCATGTTGGGTTCAGTACAGTCTAGACCTGCTCCTTTTGAAAAGTGTCCTGAGATAACATTTCTTATGAATCGGCGCTATAAAAATAAAGATTGATTGATTTAAAGTTTAAAAATCACTGAAACAACCATCAACGATCACAGATACTTAAATATGATAACATGTTGAAAAATAAGACCCAAAAGAAATATGACATTAAACTAAAATAAATAATTGGAAATGTAGTGATGTTATCTTATCTCTCCACCTTTCAATGTTATAGTGCTCTAAAGTCTAAAGCCCAACTCCCACTTATTGTAAATTAAATGGCTAAAATGTGTTAAAATAATTCATTAAATGATTCATTAAAATAGGCAGAAAAGGGGCTAAAATATAATAAGAAAGGTAAAAGTAACAGTGAAATACGACATTAACCAAAGTAAACAGATGTAGAGAGCCTCAGGTTCTCTGGTAGTTTGATCCACAGGTATAGAAACTAAAGACCACCTCACCCTGCCTGGTTCTGGTTCTGGTTCTTTGCACAGTGAGTAAACCTGACCCAGAGGACCTGAGGGGTCTGGATGCTTTGTAAGGGACTGCAGGAGATCTGAGGACTGGTGTTGTGTGTTCTGTCATGTGTTCTGTGTGGATGCCTCTCCCTCCATCCTGTCTGTTTAATGGTTGATGGCCGATGTAGCACCATAATGAGGTCTCATCAGAACAATAGGCATACATTCATGTCAATGCATCCTTAGAACAAAACGTCCCTGAACACATGTGCACACCCTCGCCTTAGGAACAATATAGACACTCTGATTTTATGCTGCAATGTTTCATGGATGTAGCTTTTAAGAAAATAGTGGAGCAATGGATCACATCTCACATTTCGGGCCAGATAACAGATTTTTGTCACAAATCAGATCGGCAGAAAAGAACAACAAAGAATGATTTTACTCCTGAGATATTCATGACTCAAACTGTTTGTTTTAACAGCACTACAACTCAAAATGCATCTCCATGAAATCATAATAATGTATCCTCAATCTTCTTCACTACAGGCTGTACACACTGACACAATTCTACAATCCCATTAATAATAACACAAGCAGTTAGTTAACCTTTAGTGTCTTTCTTATCTTTTGAATGTTCCTTTGAAAATCTGAATCAAGTACTGAGTGTTGTATAAAAAGCTGCATCCCTTCTATAACAGTACTTGTTACCCTTCATCGGGGACATTGAATCTTTCTGTGAATGACACGTTTGATGTGAACTACAGAAACACATTTTTTGTTCTCATATGAGCTTCAACCATACTGAACACATAACATACACACACCCTTCATATAAAATATACGTGTGTGTGTGTCTGTACTGGCTGCTCCTGCAGCTCATACTGTGTCTGTCAGACTAAACAACGAAGTGGGCGTGTGTGTTTAGGGACTTAGTCTCTCCTTTTCTGAGCTGCACACAGCGCTCTGTAACAGACTTTGTTGGCTAAAGAAAGTTTATAGCTACAGACTACACCATGCTATGACAACACTAACAATGAGTTTCTGGCTGTTGTCACCAGTAACCAGCAGCTGATCCCTGCATGATAAGTACACCCACGCTGAGATGAAGCAGAAAAGCGTTTCAGACAAAGCACCATACACAAAGACATTTTAACATGTGTTACTGTGTGAAATATCCAGGGATCACATGCTGCCCAAAGCGTGGGGGGGCGTAGACCCGAACAGATCAAGGATCAGGCGTGATCTGTTTTCACCACTAGTGGAAAATTACATCAAAAGTCTCGCAGCTTTGGGCACTGCTGAGCACCAGGTGTTTTTTATTTTCACTTATGAATCCCCGAACAAATGATGATGTAGATTGTGATTCAGAGGTCAGGAACAAGGCTGTCGGCCTCGATAATATCGTCCAATTAAGAGACGACTGACGAATGAAATGTTTGTATGTTCAATGCAGAAGAAACTCTCACTGGACTTTAGATATTTAAATGGCTTTTTTTATTTTCCTTAACTCACCTTTCAAAGACTCACTAGCGGGAGCTTTGAATGGTGAGAACTTAAGCTTTGACGGAGAGCGTTAGCATTCTTTGATGAAGTACAGAGGCTAATAAAGTAGAGATGGAGGAAGATTAGAGAGAAGAGCCAAGAGAGAACGACATGTTATATCATCTACATGAACCGTACAGAAATTGGAAGAATGAGACAGCGGCAGCCCTTGTACAGTGAAGCTGAACATTTCGAGTCTGGCACTCCCATCCAGAGTGTGTTGAATAAACAGGACTGTGTGAGATAACACTCTGCAGCTGCAGTGTCACATCACCTCCTGGCTTAGCGCTGCTGGTATAATCAGCCTCAGCTAGTGCACACTCATATGACGGGTTAACCCGACTCTTCATGACTGCAGCTCCTCATAGAGTGTGCAGTGTGATAACAAATCAGATCAGATGTAAATACAAGATCAGTGACCTCTTATTCATATCCAAACAGGCTCTCATAAAGGATTAGAACTCTTATGTAGATGACGCTAGCTGTATTTCAGGGTTTTCCTTCATTTGCATTTGAACCCCATTGTGCTTAATATAGCTAGTAGTCCTGTGGTTGAGCATCACTGATAATGACTGTATCAGGAAGTGTTTGAGTCTCCATCATTGTTACTATCGAGCTCTCTCAGCATCAGTTTGAAGGTTTCATTTTCACACCGATAGTTGCAACACGACTGATGAAAACTACCTGCACACACGGTACATTTATCCTTCTGAGAGGAATTAAGCAAAGCGAGGCTCGGAGTGTACACTCATGGTTGATGGATGTTGTTATGAAGCGCGGCAGGAGGCCTGAGTGGTGCGTTGAGAATCAGGCCAAGGCTTTACTAGAGAAGAGAGGAGAGAGAGAGAGAGAGAGAGAGAGAGAGAGAGAGCGAGAGAGAGAGTTCCAGTGAAGGTGCCGTTCATTGGGTGTCACTCTGGCTGCAGATAAAGACCACTGAGCCGGATGCGTCAGTGCCTGCTACAGGAGAGACTCGCCAGCTGTCACCAACAGAAATTAACTCCCGCTAACACAGGCCAGGACGTAAGAAAACATGGCGCACACCTCTAGCGCTCACTGGAACACATCGAGACATCGTTGAGGCTATTTTCAAAAGAACGACAAAATAAAGAGAATCAGTTCTTGTTTCCGTCAACTTGCATGAGGAAGATAAAGATCTTGAAATGACATCCAGGAATTTTTTTTTTTTTTTAGACAAAGTCATCAATAACGTCACCTCTGAGTACTATTAAAGAAACTAACACTTTTAATGACAAACGCTCTTCTTTTTTGATCTGCATGTATTTTGTCTCACAGACACTTTGGTTAAAAATGATTGGGTGAAGCAAGAAGATTAATTCTGCTGAACTGGAAACAAAAAAATCCTCCAGTTTGTCAAGCTTTAACGAATGATGTAATGAAGCATTTGCAGTTAGAAAAAATAAAATTTACCCTGAGAGGAAGGATAAATATGTTTTACTCAATATGGCAGCCATTTATAGACTACTATAACAAAAACAACCCCAGGAAAAAATAATAATTTAGTAAAATCCAGAGCACTAGGCATCCTCCAAGTTGTATTATTATTACTATTTAAATCTTTTTATCTTATTATTTTGGTATTATATTTGTGTTTGACTGATTTTTTTTATATCTTGTATTTTTATTTATTTATTTAGATTTTTGTGTTGGTTTGAGGCATGAATATGTCTCGGATTGTTTTTTTTGTTGTTGTTTTTTTTGTATCTGTATTTGAAAAAAGAAAAAAACCCAATAAAGAGAAGTTGAAAAAAAAAAAATGATTGGGTGAGAAAAACAACAAGGGGTATCACTCATAAACATAAAATAATGGTTTTAGATTCACCTGAAAACTCCCTGTCTGATGATGATGATGATGATGATTCATTTATTTTCGTGTCATGCACACAAAGTGCCCAACCCTCATGGGCTTATAAAACACCAAAGAATTCAGTTGCAGTGTTTCACAAAAAAATCATAACATTACAAAGTTGCCAGCTCCTGTCAAAGTTCAGTCTTAAACAACGTGTTCTGTCTTTTTTTCCCAGGCTTTACAAACAAAATCTGCTTTAACAAAGGTTCCTTTTTTAAAACACAACTCAAGTTTTTCAGAATCGTCTAGCCAAAAGAAATCAACATAATTTGAAGACACTCTTTTAAAAAAGAACATCCCTGATGTCAGCATACATCGGGCAGTAAAACAAAAAGTGATATTCTTCATCTTGCAGGCTCTTGGAGGAACTATGACGACGTAACAGTGAATGCTGTCTGACATGAATGT
Organism: Labrus mixtus; assembly: GCF_963584025.1. NCBI lineage: Eukaryota > Metazoa > Chordata > Actinopteri > Labriformes > Labridae > Labrus > Labrus mixtus. Next base: position 29,376,177 of record NC_083613.1, on the reverse strand, counting down.
TATAGGTTAAAGAAAAAGCAGATGAAGCATGTTCCACAGCTTCAAGGCTTTTTCTGGAGAAAAAAAATAATCCATGTTTTTATCAGCCTGAATCCAGTGTTTTTGAGCTGATAAGTACATTCTTTCAACTAAAGATAGCAAACGCATTGTTGGGATAATCTGCTCTGACCAATAAAAAAATATATGCAGGAAGATCTGCAGATATGAAGCTATGCCTGTAAGCTAGTTCAGGCAGACACCTTGAGCTACACTGATATCATATTGGACATGTGTCATGCTCCACAATCTCCTGTCAAACACACACACACACACACACACACACACACACACACACACCCCCCACACTGTGGAGGTCTGACTGAGCTGCAAGATTTCCCGTCTCTTCCTCTGCTCTGTCATTGCCTGTCCTGTCCCACCATCGTCACCCCAGCATCCTCCTGTAGGCGCCGACTGAGGGGTTTAGGTTACGATCTCATAACTAATAATCACATTTCTGCATGTTCAGCAAAATGCATGCAGGGGAAGAGGTCGGTGCCGAGACGACAAACTCACATTTTTGATGCAGCGATGAACATTTCAAACCATTGCTTACATGAGTTGTCTGACTGAAATGTTGCTGTTATTGCATTTGAAAAGAGGAAAGTAAAAATAAACGAGAGGACAAAACTGGTAAAAAAAAGTGTATGAGGTCATCTTAAAACAGATTCCCATTGACATAGTTTGTTCACCAGAAGATACTGAAAAGTTAAAGTTTCATTTAGTTGATATTGTGTTCAAAATGTGATATGAGCTTATGAACCAACTTCAGTTTTTTTTAACTCTTCATACTGAAAATGTGCATAAAGGACACAGATTAGAGGGAAATGGGGGTGATGCTTCTGCAGACAGGGATATTGACACATTCAGGGTGTGCACTGGGTTTGTGCTGATAAAATATCTTAACTCCATTCTGGCATCAAAATATGTTTTCCTCCATTGCTCCACTCTCTCTCTTCTCTTATCTCAGTCCCAACAAACAGAGGCTCACTGATGAATGTAAATGACAGTCCTCCCCAGCTCCATGCAATCATAACAAACTCAACCTTTCTGCCTGTTCGGGACTTAATACCCACAATTCAACTGGCTCTCTCCTACTTTTTTAAAAGCCCCTCTGATGCAAAACCATGCCTGATGCAAAACCATGAAAATCAACACTTTAAGTGACAGGTTGTTTTTTTTTAGCCCTGGCTCTAATCTTCTTTATCTTTTATCTCCTACTGGCTGCTTTTACGCTCTGTATTCCCCAAACATTAAAAAAAAACCAGTTCATGATGAAGCGCAGAGTCAGGAGAGATGGCACCGGGCGGAGCTCCCTCTAATATGTACAGCCTTAGAAAAAAATAAACTCTACATAGCAAGAGTTTGTTTTAAGTTTGTTTCTGAACGGTGAACATTTGTAGGAGGGTCAGCTTGAACTTTTTGAGGCGGCAGCACTGCCCTGAGGATGACGCTTTGGAAGCTGTGACACATTAAATGTGCATGAATGGGGAGCTATAAGAGGCATAACGATAGCAGAAAGTACTGATGTGTATTGTGTATGTGTGAGGACTTTGGCATTCTGCTGCTTGGTTTATGAAACATCACGAAAACAGTCTTCTCTGTACAACAGTTTGAATATTTAGCACCTAAATGCTCTTTGATATGATGACTAACACATCTGTCAGAATTAATATGTTCCATCCCGAAGGCAAACACTTGATGTTCTGATTTTAAACACAGACAGCTGCTGTGATTGGCACAGCAGAGTATCACAGAACACCGCAGTCCATCACTCCATCTAATCAATGACTCTTTTTAAAAACCGGGGGAACACATTCTTTGTCTGTCAGGGATCAAAACAAATCCTTAAAAAAAAAAAAAAAAGCTAGGCCAATCATCTGAGCATGTCCTGTTATTTTCTGATTTGCAATAGTCATAGTTAAAGAAATCAATAAATTCATATCAACATTGTGATTTGTGACAAAGACTATGCATGATTAAACAAAGCTTTAGAGAATTAAGAGCCAAATCTCAAGTTCCTTTAAGCTTCTCCACATAAGCCCTGTTTCCACCAAGCGGCCCAGTTTGGTTCAATGAAGTTCGGCTTCACTGACCCAAGAGAGAGGAGTATACCATCAGAGGTTGATGGAAACCAGCATGAGAGCTAAAGGTCATTTTTACACTTATTGGGAGTTGTTTATGTTGCAGCTTATATGCCGTACTTTTAAATAAAGATTTAAAGATAACGCCTGCAAACACTTTTGAAAAATGTCAATGATGCATTAACAGCTTGTAGCCGCCTGTTCCAGATCTAAATTAAATCTTACAGTTCAGTTGGTGAGTTAGATGAACGTGGTGGTCCAGGGTAAAAAAAAATAGTTTAGTTTTGGTCAGTGCATTGATGATGCAACTGTACATACAGGAAGCTCCTGTTTGTTTGTTTGTTTGTCATTGTCACTACAAAAAGTTTCATTAGTTCCATTAGAGATCCTCATCAGGTCAAAGTTAACACAAATTGAGATTTTTTTTTAATCCTTTGCTTTCTACATGAGGACAAGACCTGCGATGAATGTAAATAAATCTAACTAGCCTCAAACACACCAAATGTCGGGGGGAATCTAAAATCTTCTTTCAAGCTTCTGCCATTCTGTAACTTCATTGTTTAAAATGGCTCTTACATTTCTGGAGTCCGCTTGGTAATTACGCCTCATGCTGATAGTTACTGCTGGCAGAGAGAAGGCTCCCGAAGCCTTCTGCCAACCTGTTGTAACCAAGTGCAATGCAGAGAAGTCTCCTGTGATCTCCAAAATTACTCATCCTGTCCACGCACTGCACAGCCGCTGATAAAACGAACTCATTATATGGAGAGAATGTTGAGGGAGAGAAAAGGGTGGAAAAGTGAGAGGGGAGGGTTTGCAGCCCATTTGAAGGGCACCATTAAAATGTAGAAGTTTAACAGAAATAAGTAAGCGTGGAAAGGAGCTAAATGTGTGGGTGCAGAGTGAATTCACGGGGCAACGAGGGCAGAACCACATTAATAAATAGATTATGTTTTAGAGAATAATGCAGTCAAAATGATGACATACGGTCGATGGGAAAAGGATGACATTAAAGGTGTGATGAGGAGGGACAAAAATATGTTTAACAGGGAGTGCGTTATATCCCGGTTATGAGCCATATACTGGTTTTGATCATATTCAGGATATGCCGTTTGCATGGAGACCGAGAAACCTGGTTATTTATAACCCTAATTGTAGTATCCGGGTTTCTGATTGCTGCATCTTATTTGTGCAGGTGCCTGGGACATCAAACACAAACCCCAGCAATTAAAAAAATTGAGAAAAAGGAGACCACTGTGGCTTAGAAGTATGAAATGCCAACGTCTCCTCGGTTTCCCACTGCTGTCGGCATGCAACCAGCGCAGAACGAGGGACCAATGGATGAAGATGAACAGTCTTCAGGGACAGAGTCGTCATCGTGCAATGCGGTTCATGCGATTCCGAATGGAGACAAAACGTTCGGGTGAATAAGGCATCCTTCAACCGTCTGTGTGACGACAGCTCTTGTTGCCGCCACCATGTTTGTTTTGCTGATGTGTCACTTTGCTGAGGCCGCCCGCGCATGCCCAGGTAGTCGGCAGCTGTCGGACACTGGGTTAAGGCGTAAACATGCCACAGTATCCCGTTTTTTTTTTGTTTTTTTTTTCCCAGGGTTGTCCAGGTTGCAAAATTTCTCATAATCAAGATTCAGGTTAAGGTCTTAAACCGGTTTCAGAAATCGGGTTTGATGTCTACATGCATAAACACAAAAACAGGATACTTGATAACCTGGTCAAAACCAGGATACTGAAGACCATGCAAACGCATTCACTGTCTTTGCCCTCACACTTCACTCATGATTACCTGTAATTCAGTGTGTGTTTGTGTGTCTATGTTGGGGGGGGGGGGTGTAGGACAGAATGTTATGCAAACCTGTCTGAAAACAATACCAAGTCTAAAAGCCACTGCAAAGCATGGCGAGACTTGAATCACTTTGGTCTGTTCTTTAGTTGTTTGTCCATTGGCAAAAGCTGTGGACAGTGCTGATACTTTTTTTACATCACTTTGGTCAGGGATCCAAGTGGCAGCCTGTGTTTGCACAGACCTGCACAGCACACAGCCTGTGGTAACTTTGAGTGAAAGAGAGGAAGACATCGACAATTTTACAGAGGCGTTACTGTTGCAATCTGATAACAGCATTTGTATCCTCGGCTCATTTTTTAAGGCCACGTAAAAAAACTTTGATTATGATTTGGGAATGATCACGGTTTAAGTTAGAAATCCTGTCTTTAGCTAGAATTGTGACTGTAGCTCTGGGGGTGGTTGTTGATGTTTGTTATAAAAAAAAAACTTGTGTCCTGTTCTGTCTTGTTCCCCCTCATTAAACCTCCTCCTTGTTACTTCCTCTCATGGTGGATGAGGGGCGGAACAACGTCACCCCACCACTCCACCTCCATGCCATACACATTACAGAAAAGGTGCAACAGGGGTAAATATCCACCTTTACATTGGTGATCTGTAAGAACCAAAAGGTTAACCGAGCCACACTGACAGTCCCAGACTGATTTATGGTTATATTAATAATAGTGATGTCAAGGTCATATTGACAGACTTTATAAACAGATAACTTACTTTAACACTAGAAAGACCAAGCCAGTCATTTTGGCTGTTTTTTTATTTTGCAATGTAATAACTTACTTAAAATAAAACCTATGTAACTACAGGACCGTGACTTTTCTTAAATGATAAAATAAACACATTAGCCCGGTTCTACGATCTCTCTGCTTTGGCAGATCGTCAGCAAGTTAAAATCCTTCATGATCTAAGATCGTTATATCGCTCACCACTACTTGAAGGTGCGCATTGCTGTTGCCTAGCAACTATTGTTTATAACGCTCGAGCCAAGGAGGAAAGAAAGCTTACCCGCCTAAAACCATATAGAAAGAATAGGAGACATACATTTGAATTAATCAACATTGAAAAGGCAGAATAGAGTAAATTAGGATCTGATTTAGAACAGAATAGAAATGTCAGGAAGGAGGAGGATTGCTGCCACAGAGGCTCCAGAGCCTTGATGAGGCAGAGTCTGATGGAGGCGCAGGTTGGGATACGGAAAGTGATGTCTCCTGGTCTCTCAAAACTTCATCTGACACGGGCTCTGAGATTGAACCTGAGAATGATACAGAGATCATTCCCATTCGCAAAAAAAAACGCCAGCTGCTGTTCCCGTGGTTGTCGATAAACTATTCAAATTTCAAATTCATTAGAATTTAATGTTTGTGTCCTGAAGTTTATTATACCTTTCACAACATTACAGATCCATTTATTCTTATATTTGATATTGATTCTTGAAATGATATGCAAATAATTCGTAAACAGTCAAAATGACCGCGATGGCCTTTCTAGTAGTGACAGAATGCCGGTCGTTCTAGAGTTAAAGTCACACACAGGAATCTCACAGACGCACCAGCGCACAGGGACACTGTTTGCTCTGTAGCGCAGGAAGGGGTGCATTAAATCCCTCGTGTGTGTTTTGTCAATAAGACAGTGTACTTTTGACTCATGCACAGGTTAAGCAGGCACAAAAGCTAGGCAATCCTTTTGTGAATCCGACATATACTCTGTGGGAACCCGCTCCCAATGCAGCCCTCTACTGTGCACTTCTAAACATGACCATGAAATCATTTAGTTCTTACGCGCTGATATTGTTGAGAGAAGTCATTAAGTTGTGATGAAACAGTTTAGCAACTTTTCAGTTCAACTTATTTGCTAAAAGAAAAAAAAAATCAACATTTGGCATTACAGTACGTCTCCTAAAACCTTTTTGGTTTTGTTGAGCAAATTAGCAGAATATGAAGGATCTTTCTTGGAGCCAAGGTTGGAAACTAAGTTAAATCGCTAAACACATCCAAAGAAAACCCAGCTGTCACACTCTAAGTGTCCTCCAGTCACTGACAGAGGAGTAGTTGTTGTTTCATGACATCACAGATTATGATCTTTTTTGATTTTAGCTTTCGAGAGCTTTAAAATCTAAAGTCTAAAGACAAGACGTTCACGTCCTCATGATGTATTAAAAATGTAGCTGTAAAATTAAAAAATTAAAAATTAAAAAAATGCTGGAATAACCCAAAAGAAAAGAGCAAAGGACAACTTTATTACATTTGCATTAAGTGATTCGGGAGCTCCAGTATTTTATTTGGTTCGTGTCTTGAAGAAGGTATCTCCACCGACCTCCATTTGTGGCGTGTCTGAAGCACAAGCGTTTCCTTCTCCTCCTCAATAAAGGACTTTTTTCTTTGGGTAGATTTTCTCACTATGTCCAGCTCCATCTTCTGGATCTTTAAAGGATTAAGTGCAAAGCAAAGCTGGGAAAATGGGAACATCGATCAAACGCAGACTGTTACAGTTTCTCTCACAGACAAAGAAGGTGAGAGAAAAAGAGAGTGTGTTTAAAGCTTGAATGTGAGAGGATCGTTTTAAAAGGGGAGAAAATAGGCAAAGTATTAACAGGACGTTTGTTGTTTCATTCACTGTTACTGCAAAGTAAATCCATGAAAAATTAAAATCTAAAAAAGTTGACTTGTCACTAATTAATCTGTGACGACAGTGATAAGTAGGGCTGAGTAAAAAAAATGAAGAATCAATATATTGCAATATTTTTTCCAATTCAATATATTCTGGAATGGATTTTATGAGTTGTAATGAAGCCCACCTCCTGTGGGGGTACTGTTGGTGTCACCATTCTGTGATTCACGTTGGAGTTTATTTATTCACGGTTTATCTGATGGGGACAGATACAGTATACATAGACAAACTGAAAACAGCCATCCAATGTAAGCATCATAATTTTCTTTATAGCGGGTTCTAATTTGCAACACTTTTCTCTAGAAGTGCTTTTGTGTAAATAAAAGTAAAAAAAAACAGTTAAGGAAAAAGAAAGTATAAACTGGGTACAGTAGGATACAGTAAGACACACAGTTAGCTTTGATACAAACAACATGAGTACAAGTCTGCTGCTGAACTAACCAGGATTTAAAGCAGTACGCTTCAAGTGATCCGGTAGTGAGTTCCAGGATTTTACTCCTTTCACAGAAAAAGCTGTTTGAGCAAAATATGTTTTGCAAAATTGAACTTTACAGTCACCCCTTGAAGCTGCTCTGCTGCAGCCCCGTAGTCTCTTTATGTATTTGCTGAAAGGAGCAAGTCCGTTTAGGCATTCAAACACAAGCTTTACGTAATGGGAGTTTGTGCTAAACCAATACAAATAAATCAAACATCATTATTTAACAAATACCAGAAGTGACTTTAATGAAGTATCTGGGTATTTCTGTCATCTTTGCGTATTATTGAATCAGTATCAAAGCATTTTGATCAACATCCAACCGAATAGATCAAATGGTGACCCAAAGAATCTACATTCTGTGAGGTTCCTGTGAGGTGTCTGACTACACCCAGCCCTAGTGATAAGAGACGTGTTATTATATTATTGTTTAACTGCATTGGCATCTTTTTTTTTAAGTTATATTTACCACATGTACTGGGTTATTTTTCTTCAACACCTGAATCAAGAAGACTTAAAAAGGAAAGTCACAGAGACAAAAATACCAAAGAATAATATTATTATAAATAGCTGCAATATGTGCTCAATGTGCAGATTATTATTGTAGTTTGTTCCTTAATTCTCTTGTGTTTTCAGAGCGGTCCTAATTGCAAATCAGAGCATTACGGAGGCAGTCCATTTTCCCCTCATGTACAACCAGCATGAATAATAGGATACATGGTGCATGCAGGATGAAGGGAGGGGGCTCATAAAGCCAGGGAAGGGAATAAGAACAATAGAATGAGAAATTAGAGTGCACCCTTGGCTCTAACAATCATGTCGGTTGCAGCAGATTAGCACAATCAACATATCATTGTACAGCAACCAGCTGGTCGTTCTCGTGTGAAATATTCCCGGTCTGAGGGGCCGAACAGGTCTGCAAGATAATTAACTTCCCTGATCATGACGGTCTCACAAGAGGGCCTCGTACACGGCTGCGCAAAAAGGATTCCTATTTGGAGATAGAGAGGGTTTTTAATTGTAGTAATCAATCAAGTGGTGAATCAGCTTTTACTGACAGACGGAGCTGGGGGGAAAGGGAGTCTTTTCAGAGAATTTGTTTGTCTCACACACAGAATTTGTTTTGGTAGTCGACCCAAAGCACAGTGGCTCATTCATCCACTGGGTTTTCTTCGTCTTCTGACTGTCTGACAAACCGCGTTTGATTGCAATTTAACTATCAGGAAGCCCAACTCTCCTGCATTCACGGTTTCAAAAAAAGAAAAGAAAAAGAAAAACATGAAGTGAAATAATAAATAGGAAAATAGAGTCAGTGTAAAAAATGTTTTACTTTTGTGGGACTGCGTTCGGTCATGAGAAATGGTATCAGGATGCTGTGTGCCTCTGGGTGCCTTGTTTGGAGTGAAAACAACAACAACTGTAATCTTCCCAAACACAGGCAAAGAGGCTATTATCATTGAACACCAGCATGCGTTACATGTACACACACACACACACACACACACACCCCTTAAGTCTTAACAATAGATTTGGAAGACCTCATTAGTCTCCAGAGCTGGAGTTGACTGTCGGCCAGGTCCAACTCTGTTTCCCAATTATGCCAATACCAACACATGGCATGGAGCAAATGAACGGCTAAATGGAAGCGTGAAAATTGTTTGGTGCATTTCTGTCTACCTGCATCTGTCACTGAGTCATTATAATGAGGTAGTGGAAAGAAAAGTAAAGCCTTGAGTCCTGCAAGGCCACTTTACTTGGCTGCATCTTCTCCACTGAGACTGTGAAAGATGGTGGGCATAATGTGGTTTAAATATCAAACGCCATAAACAGGACATGTGTGTTCATTGTTCTTGTAAATGGAGTCCAATTGCTCAGTGACAGCGTGTGTTTTGTCCATCACTGAAGCCTGGCGTAAATGACCGCAGGAAAATCTGGAAGTTGACAGATGACACGCGGCTGTGACGTGAGAATTTAGCGACTGATGCTGGAAAATCTCTCCCTTGCTCTTTTCGCACACAAACATGTGCACACAGTCCATGCGACCCCCTGCCGTGTCTCCACAGGCTTCACCGCTCTCCTCCTCTGCATTTGTAGACCTCTGTCACTCTTCTCCGTGCTATCGAGCCTCCGCTAGTCATTTATTACCTTTGCAGGTAATTGGTAAAAATAAATGACTATATGTCAGCCTCACACTTGGGGGGGGGGGGGGTCATGCCAGTGTTTATGTGTTTTTTTTTGTCATGCCTGTTTGCTCAACAAAGTCTCAGATTGTGTAACTGTTTCTATCATAATAACAAAACACAGCTGTGTTTATTTAATAAGCAGAGAATGTGACATTTTGTATTTATTCTATTGTATTTAAGGAACATTTTTTTTAATAAACAGGTAGTTTATTTTCATGTCATTTGTCATGTACATTGTTGACATTGTGCAGCTGACTGTTATCACCATTTGCCATTCAGCTAAACAACTTGGAGATATGAGTTTTGGTCCATATCGTCCAGCCCTGAAGTGAATATGGGTGAGAGGATATAGCAGCAAAGCCACAGCCACAATAACACTGCAAAGAAGAGATGAATGCAATCCACCTCTTCATCGTTCCCTCTCAAGTCTCACTGTCCTATTTTTGATCCCTTTCTCCCGTGTTTTCATCTCTGTTTTTACTCTTTAATCTATTCACTCATCTATTCAAAAACTCAACCCCACTTGCCCCTCAATGACGACGGCATTATCCTCTCTTCTCACTTAGGTAGGACTGCTTTCATCAGACACTCTCTCTCTCTCCCTCTCTCTCTCTCTCTCCCTGTGCTCCTGATTTTAAACTGTATGTAGAAGAGAACTATATAAGCAAGTGGTTGCCATGCCAACAGTGTCCACCGCATTCAACCCTCTCATTGTGTGTGTGTTTGTGTTTGTGCGACTGGCAGAGAAGATGCACAGTAGAGTACAGTTGAAGCAGAATGAGCACTCGTACTCACTGAGAACAACAGAGGGAAACACAGCGATCTCATAAAATCTGTGTTAAACATCAGGTGTTGTGTAATGCAGGTAAACCCCCCCCCCCCCCTCTATTTTTTCTCTCATGTGCTGTATTCCCTCAGCTGTGTCTGGTGCACTTTTGTGCGTCCCAACATTTCCTCTCTTTCTGTTGTCACTCTCAGTTTGTGCCCTTTGTCTCTTCTGTCAGCAGTAATATGTGGTAATTACACGTTGAGCAGAATGCTCTTCCTTCTTGCACCCACACAAGTTGTGTTATTTCATAACCTCCAAACGCCCAATCTTTCTCTGCCTTGTTTATTATCTTCTTTTCTCCTTCTGCATCTTCACAGTACGATCCTAGCCCGTTCACATCTCTCCTATCTCATCACCTACACGTTCGTCAAGTTTCAGTTGTGTCTTTGATTCTTCCAAGCTGACGTGGTTGATTCAATTTTTCTGTGAAGCAACAAGTAAAGCCCGTGGAGCCCGTTTCCTCATTTAAAGCCGTCTGGTTTAAGCCTCAGTTAAATCACTTCATATCAGCCGCAATCACGACAATTTATCACACATAAGCGTTTTTTTTCTAATTAGCACGTTTTGTGGGCTGATTTTGACACTGGTAAATATGTTTGTTGAAATTCATGACTTTGCGACACATGAATCCAATTAGTGTGAAACCTTTAACGACAGCAAATTCAAGACACCACTTTGTCGACTTCTCATGCAGATATATGCAGCGCAGTCCTCAAGAATCGTATCAGATCCAGCTCTCTACAAAAGCAAACTGCAGGATAGGAATCGTTTTTTACTGCTAAGATCAATACGTCTGTATTTCCCATGAAACACAAAGCAAATAAGTTGACTGAGTTGAAATAATATACAACTAAAGGCATGCTTTATACTTCAATTAAACAAGCCAGGGAGGGTTAACTTTGTAAATAATCATTAATGATTTCAGGTAAGTAGGCTGCTTCGATTTCTTTTACAATATTATTTCAACAAAATTCTATGCACTTTAATCCTATAAAAACATATTTGTAATTTTTATCACCACATAGACATCGACATTATTCATGACATACCAAAAGGACACAATCTCTACCGATGGAAAAAGGCTGCATCAGAAAGCTCACACCCAACCTCATCATCATGCGTCATATCCCTGTGAGGGTCTTGAACGCTGCTAAGCCTTTTATTAACGTCACATGATTTGGATGATTGGCTATTGTTTGATATCTGGAACCCTGGATTCTCCTGGTTCAGTCTGGTTTGTGCCAACACACTTATATCCTGATCCCACAGAGATGTTTTTTTTTTTTCTTTTAACGTTCTCTTTTGTTTCACACTGTGACGCCCTCTTGAGCTGATTCAACTCGCGGGGCAGGAGCTTCAATGTGACATCAGACTCACAGAGGAGGTCGATTAACAGCAGATGTCAATCAGCAGAGAGGCCGGGTCAGAATGACAAGCAGGACTGAGTGCTGGGATGCTGATGCACCTCCTGATTTTTCTGATTGTATTCTTATTATCGCAGATGAAATAAAAAAATTAAAAAAAACTCACACTGCAAAACGCTACATAAATAATATCAAGGCCAACTATTTCAACATAAGCTTTATTTAAAAACACATTTTAGATCAGTAATACTTCCAGTGAAAAAAAACAACTATTGACTTCATCTCAGCCTTGATGATTGTGAAGTGTGGTGAAGTTTGGAATGTGCAAACACCATTCAGGGCCTGATTTACAAAATGATCGCGCTGCTTTTGTACCCACCAGATCTGGGCTGTCAGCAGCTTCGACACTTCATCCATCATGCGTGGAGAGCGGCACAAGCGTGAAGAGGATGTGTATTTTTTTTTCTTTGAGCTTTACTTGCATGCTCCGCTCAGGTAGAAGGAACGGTGAAACTCATACTACATTTTTTTCCAAATTAAACTTGAAACATTTTACCCTCCCTTCCTAGCTCCTCGTCTCTTTATGGACAGTAGAGTCATCATGAGAGTTTAAACTGCATGGAGCAGGACAACGTTTTGGGCATGTTAACACCGGAATATCATAAGCGCCATATGCTTTGTGAGTTAGACCTTGAGATGAAGCAGATAGCGAGAGCAAATGATCAAAATTTTGCAGTTGCAATCCATTCTTGGTGGATCAGGTCCTCCGAGACTTTCCCATCGAAAAAGTAATAGTAATCAAACAAGTTTCCTACCTTTGCAGCCATGACCATGGAGGATCCTCCCCTGATGCCCAGGATGGGGATGTGTGTCTGGGCAGAGATGAAGTCCAGGATCTGAGCGATGGCCTCCTGGTCCGTGTCGTCTCCGAACACAACGCCCTGCAGAGAGTTCCTGGTCATTTGTGTGCAGATCCGATTGATGATACTCTTGGGGTCAGTCTCATTCATGGTGATCACCTCGACTTTGGGGGGGTAAGGGATGTGGAGGAAGTCCTCTTTCTCAAGTCCAGCCCCCAAAGACACTTCACTAGAGTTGCCCACCAGGATGACAGCGATGCTGAGGGAGTTGATCAGTTTGGGACTGATTGGAGGAAGAGCTGGTATGGCGGGAGAGTACTGAGGAGGGATGACCACGCCCCTCTGTGTGCCGCCTCCCCTCTGGCCACCTTGACCCCCTGGGGAACCTCCAGGACCTGTGCCTGGACCTCCACCCCTGCGGCACTCGCAGACAGGCAGGAGGAGGATGGAGATGAGGAGCAGAGAGAAGGACCAGGAGAGGAAGGGCAGGGTCATCCGAGGCTGAAAGTAAGGATGAGGAGACGGCTGGTCTGGAGGAGGAGGTGGAGGAGGTCGATGGTGGTGCGGGGGAGAGAAGGGGAAGACGTAGCGCTTGTCCTGAAGACAGGAGGGAGAAGGGTAGAGGCTGACAAGCATTGTGGAGGAGTGTAAATGCAGTGCCTGGAGGGAAGGACAGGGAAAGAAATATGAACAGGGTCAATATCATATGTTGATATCAGAGAATTATTACCATTACACAATTTCTCAAACTAGAAAACACTTCAGAGTTTTTAGTTTAAAAAAAATTGATGCACAGAAACACAGTACCCTAACCCAGCAAAATTAGAAAATACATGAAAATGGCGGGTTACTGGTTACAGGTTATTTATCAAGTGATCTTACAAAGCTTTTAAAATGTAATGAATCAGTGTTTTCTCACAAATAATATGCATTTATTGGTAGAGATTTA